>NC_135971.1:37560308-37580308 GCF_053455715.1 Rhinoraja longicauda | reverse complement strand
ACACCCACCCACACACACCCTGACACACACACCCTGACACACACACCCTGACACCCACACACACACCCCCCACACACATCCTGACACACACACCCTGACACACACACCCCCCACACACCCTGACACACACACCCTGACACACACACACCGGACACACACACACCCCACACACCCTGACACACACACCCTGACACACACACCCTGACACACACACACCCTCACACACACACACATTCCCCACGCACTGACACACACGCATGCACACACCCACCCACATACCACACACATGCACACACACACACCCCACGCACACACCTCACACACACACCCCACCCCCACACCCCACCCCACACCCCCACCCACCCCACCCACACATACCACACCCACACAAGCCCGTGTTGTCTGTGTGGATGTGTAAGGCCCTTGATCAAGCCCCCATGCCAGGCTGATCCAGGAGATTAAGATGCACGAGATCCACGCTGATTTATTTGAGTTTGCTTTGGAGATGCAGCATGGACACTGGCCCTTCAGCCACCGAGCTGCTGCTGACCATCGATCACCCATTCACACTTGCTCCATGTTATCCCACTTACAAATCCACTTGCTGCACACCAGGGATATTCTACAAAGGCCAATTACCCTGCAAAATGTCCACACTAGAGGGCACAGATATAAGCTGAGAGGGGCAAGTTTCATGGAGATTTGCAGAGACAGGGTTTACACAGAGTAGTGGGGTGGGAACGCATTGCCAGGGGTGGTGGTGGAGGCAGATATTGAGAACTCTGGTCGTCTCCTGCCCTCCCACTGCCCGCCCAAATTCCACACCTCGCCAAGCCTCCGGCATGGCCATGCCTCACCCGTTAATGTGCCCGGACTGAGCTGTGCCCAGCACTGGGTCCCAGGGGCAAGACTCGCAGTCACACAGTTGAACTCTTCTGTCATTGTGCGACACCTTCTGCCACTTCATCTCTGCCCTTGTCCATCTACCCATCAACCCCCCCCACATGTATCCACCTATCACTCACCAGACCCTCCCCCACCTCTTCCAGCTTTCTGCCCCCCCCCCACCGCACTCTGTCTGCTGTCTGAAGAAGGGTCCCGACCTGAAACATCACCTGTCCATTTTCTCCAGAGATGCTGCCTGACCTTTATAAACCAGCATCTGCACGTCCTTATGTTTCCTGCCCATGAACCTGCCCAAATGTCTTTTAAACCGTGTCATCAAGCGCTAGACTCAACACTGGGCAAAGACTGTGAGCATCCACTTTATAGAGGGTCCAGCAGATGGAGGTGAATAAAATCATGAGGGGATTATCCAGGCTGGGAGAATCAAGAACCAGGGAGCACAGGTTGAAGGTGAGAGGGGCAAGGTTTAATAAGAACTTGGGGGCAACGTTTTCACTCCAAGGGTGCTGGGTGTTTGTAACGAGCTGCCAGAGGCCGGGTCAAACCTGTCCTCACCCTCTACACTTCTCCTTTCACCTCTCACTTTCTCCAAGTTAAAGGTGTGGCCATGAGCACTGGCATGGGCCCCAGCTGTGCCGGCCTTTTATTATTTACATCAAACAGTCCTAGAAACATAGAAACATAGAAAAACAGGTGCAGGAGAAGGCCATTCAACCCTTCGAGCCAGCACCGCCATTCAATATGATCATGGCTGATCATCTAAACTCAGTATCCCATTCCTGTTTTTTCCCCATATCCCTTTAGCCCTACGAGCTAAATGTAACTCTCTCTTGAATACATCCACTGAATTGGCATCCACTAATTTCTGTGGCAGAGAATCCCACACATTCACAACTCTCTGGTTGAAAACGTTTTTCCTCATCTCAGTCCTAAATGGCCTACCCTTATTCTTAAACTGTGACCCCTGGTTCTGGACTCCCCCAACATCGTGAACATTGTTCTTGCATCTCGTCTGTCCAATCCGTTAAGAATTTTATGTTTCTTTAAGATCCCCTCTCATCCTTCTAAATTCCAGTGAATACAAGCCCAGTCGACCCATTCTTTCATCATTTGTCATTCCCTCCATCCTGGGAATTAACCTTGGGAACCTACGCTGCACTCCCTCAGTAGCAAGGACGTCCTTCCTCAAATTAGGAGACCAAAAATGCACACAATACTCCAGCTGCGGTCTCACCAGGGCCCTGTTTCATCTGCAGTAGGGCCTCCTTGCTTCTAAACCCAGATTCTCTCGCAATGAAGGCCAACATGTCACTAGCCTTCTTCACTGCCTGCTGAACCTGCATGCTTACTTCCAGTGACTGATGTACAAGCACTCCCAGGTCTCGTTGCACCTCCCCTTCTCCTAATCTGACACCATTCAAATAATAATCTGCCTTCCAGTTCTTGCCACCAAAGTGCATAACCTCACATTTATCCACATTAAACTGCATCTGCCATGCATCTGCCCACTCACCCAACCTGTCCAGGTCACCCTGCAGCCTCATAGCATCCTCCTCACAGCTCACACTGCCACCCAGCTTTGTGTCATCCACAAACTTGGAGATGTTACATTTAATCCCCCCATCTAAATCGTCTAGAAATATTGTAAATAACACTATTTTGTCCCTGTTCCAAACGTACACTGGGTTCATCCCACAACTCTTTCTCCACGACATCACCCACTGCATCGGGGCTGCCTCCTGCACCCGTGCAGAACTCATCGATGTAATGCACGTCATCACTAACCCACCCTGGCCTCACATTCACCTGCACCCTCTCTGATGCAGCTCACCCCTTTAGTGATCTCTCTGTCTCCATCACAGGGGACAGATTATTGACTGATGTCTACGACAAACCTCCCGACTCACACAGTTACCTCCACTTCACATCCTCCCTCCCTGACTTTTGCAACCACGATATTCCCTGCTCCCAACTTCTCTGCCTCGGCCTCATCTGCTCCCAAGATGAGACTTTCCATTCCCTCACCCACTGCCCCTCACCCACTGTCACTGCCCCTCACCCACTGACACTGCCCCTCACCCACTGACACTGCCCCTCACCCACTGGCACTGCCCCTCACCCACTGACACTGCCCCTCACCCACCGACACTGCCCCTCACCCACTGCCCCTCACCCACTGACACTGCCCCTCACCCACTGCCCCTCACCCACTGCCCCTCACCCACTGCCCCTCACCCACTGCCCCCACCCACTGACACTGCCCCTCACCCACTGCCCCTCACCCACTGACACTGCCCCTCACCCACTGCCCCTCACCCACTGTCACTGCCCCTCACCCACTGTCACTGCCCCTCACCCAGTGTGGGGGCCCTGGGGTTCCAGCCCGTCACTGCCCGTCACCCACAGGAGGGCGGGCAGCAGCAGCGGGCACCGCATGGTCTGTCCAATCAGCATCGCAGCTGGCGGCGCGTCACCGGTTGCCGGGTAGAGTGGAGAGCGGGAGGTTACACACACCCTGACACACAGACCCTGACACACAGACCCTGACACACACACCCTGACACACACTCCCTGACGACAGACCCTGGGGACAGACCGTATTCCCCACGCTGGGACACGGGGCTGTGATGATCTCTGCTTCCCTCGGCCGTGGCCGTGAGGGTTCGGGCGGAGAGCCGGCCCGGGAGGTTCACGATGGAGTGAACTGATCCGTGCCGGTCCGTGCTGCGGGCGGAGCTTGTGGGAAGCGGCTGCTGGCGGCCAGGGAGAGGTTGGACTGTGGACTGTGGACTGTGGACCGTGACCGGGGATTCCCGGGAGTGTAAGAGCATCGTGCTGACACCAGCACTCTGCACCGTGGCTTTACATTATCCTCTTGTGTAATAACCAACCTGCATCTACAGGTCTTTGTTTCTACTACTGAATATGCCGTAAGACCCGCAGCACCGCCTCTTTTATAATGTGGAGTCATTCCAACACACGGCTGTTCATTTCCTGTAAATCTTAGTTTCTATGATCATCTGTCCTGTAAACACAGATGCAACCTCACCAACCTCCCGTGGCTCCACACACACACACACACCATCATATTCATCCTGCAACGATTATAATCTCTCAATAATTACACTTTTGCTCTTTACAGACTTGCAGAAACTCTCAGGATTCTCCTTTGACTTATCGGCCAAATCACTCACATCCCTTCTTTACCCGCCCGATCTCCCTGTGTCAATGTACCGGGGGTTATTATGCTGTGCCCAGCCCGACACACACCCTCACCCACTGACTGGTGAACCCTGTGCCCATCTGACCACTGACCCCCTCATCCCCTGACAGAAACAAGGGTGCCCAGCCCGACACACCCTCACCCACTGCCCGGGGCAGTTACCCTGTGCCCAGCCCGTCACCCACTGCCCGTCACCCACTGCCCCTCACCCACTGACTCTGCCCCTCACCCACTGCCCCTCACCCACTGCCCCTCACCCACTGACTCTGCCCCTCACCCACTGCCCGTCACCCACTGCCCCTCACCCACTGACTGCCCCTCACCCACTGACACTCCACCTCACCCACTGCCCCTCACCCACTGCCCCTCACCCACTGCCCCTCACCCACTGCCCCTCACCCACTGCCCCTCACCCACTGCCCCTCACCCACTGCCCCTCAGCCAGTGTGGGGGCCTGTGTTGGCAGCCCATCACTGCCCGTCACCCACCTGCGGGTTGAGCTGCCCACAGGAGGGCGGGCAGCAGCAGCAGCAGCAGCAGCAGCAGCGGGCACCCCATGGTCTGTCCGGGTCTGTCCGGGTCCCGGGGAGTCTGTGAGTCCTGGGCGCATGCGCGGTTGATTATAAGGAGGTGAAAAATAGCCGAGTCTGTCCAATCAGCAGCGCAACTGGCGTCGCGTCACCGGTTGCCGGGTAGAGTGGAGTTCGGGAGGTTAGCTCATGAAAGCGAAAGCTGAATACAATACAATACAACACAATATAGAAACATAGAAAATAGGTGCAGGAGTAGGCCATTCGGCCCTTCGAGCCTACACCGCCATTCAATATGATCATGGCTGATCATCCAACTCAGTATCCCGTACCTGCCTTCTCTCCATACCCCCTGATCCCTTTAGCCACAAGGGCCACATCTAACTCCCTCTTAAATATAGCCAATGAACTGGCCTCAACTACCTTCTGTGGCAGAGAATTCCACAGATTCACCACTCTCTGTGTGAAAAAAAACGTTCTCATCTCGTTCCTAAAAGACTTCTCCCTTATCCTTAGACTGTGACCCCTTGTTCTGGACTTCCCCAACATCGGGAACAATCTTCCTGCATCTAGCCTGTCTAACCCCTTAAGAATTCTGTAAGTTTCTATAAGATCCCCCCTCAATCTTCTAAATTCCAGCGAGTACAAGCCGAGTCTATCCAATCTTTCTTCATATGAAAGTCCTGCCATCTCAGGAATCAATCTGGTGAACCTTCTTTGTGGCAAGAATGTCTTTCCACAGATTAGGAGACCAAAACTGTACGCAACACTCCAGGTGTGGTCTCACCAATGCCCTGTACAACTGCAGCAGAAACTCCCTGCTCCTATACTCAAATCCCCTCGCTATGAATGCCAACGTACCATTCGCTTTCTTCACTGCCTGCTGCACCTGCATGCCTACTTTCAATGACTGGTGTACCACGACACCCAGGTCTCGTTGAATCTCCCCTTTTCCTAATCGGCCACCATTCAGATAATAGTCTGCTTTCCTGTTCTTGCCACCAATGTGGATAACCTCACATTTATGTGTTTAACCTCACGTTTATCGTGGATAACCGCACGTTTATAGTGGATAACCTCACGTCTATAGTGGATAACCTCACATCTATAGTGGAAAACCGCACATTTATAGTGGATAACCTCACATTTATAGTCGATAACCTCACATTTATAATGGATAACCTCACATTTATAGTGGATAACCTCACATTTATAGTGGATAACCTCACATTTATAATGGAAAACCTCACATTTATCTTTATTGTCATTGTACAGGGGTACAACGAGATTGGGAATGCGCCTCCCATACGATGCAATAATCAATTTGTTAATCGGTATTAATTTAAACAACCCAATGAAACAATTTAGAAGTTTTAAAACACAATAAAGTGCAAGTAGATCTGTGCCGGTTCACTGTGCGATGTGACCGCCCGGCTCAGCAGGACCGGTTCATAGCAGCTATGGCCCTGGGGATGAAGCTGTTCCTGAGACTGGAGGTGTGGGCGTAGAAGGCCTTGTATCGTCTGCCCGAAGGTAGAGGTTCGGACAGACTGTTGCAGGGGTGTGAGGAGTCTTTGTGGATGCTGGTGTCTTTCCTAAGGCATCGTGTGTTGTAGATGCCCTCCAAGGCTGGTAGCTGTGTTCCGATGGTCCTCTGAGCTCTATGGACTACCCACACAGACCCTGACACACAGACCCTGACTCACACCCTGACACACACACCCTGACATACACCCACACACACCCTGACACACAGACCCTGACACACACAAACTGACACACAGACCCTGACACACACCCACACACACCCTGACACACAGACCCCGACACACACACCCTGACACACAGACCCTGACACACACACCCTGACACACACACCCTGAGCCAAACGCGGACACTCACACCCTGAGCCAAACGCGGACACACACACCCTGACACACAGACCCTGACACACAGACCCTGACATACACAACCTGACACACAGACCCTGACACACACATCCTGAGCCAAACGCGGACACACAGACCCTGACACACGCACCCTGAGACAAACCCCGACACACAGACCCTGACACATACCCCGACACACAGACCCTGACATAGACCCAGACACACATTGCCTGACACAAAAACACTGACACACAGTCCCTGACACACAGACCCTGACACAGACCATGACATAGACCCTGAGACACAGACCCTGGGGACAGACTCTGACAGAGACCCTGGGACTCAGACCATGGGACAGACTAAGGGCAGTCCCTGGGACAGAATCGAAGGGCAGAGACTAGGGACTGACCAGGAGGCCGAACGTAGATGAGGGAGACCCTGTGGACACAGACCCTGGGGCCACAGCCGCGACACACACACACACACTCACACACTCCCACACACACTCACACACACACACACACACACACACACACACACACACACACACACACACACACACACACACACACACACACACACACTCACACACACACACACACACACACACACTCACACACACACACACACACTCCCACACACACTCACACACACACACACACACACACACACTCCCACACACACACACACACACACACACACACACACACACACACACACACACACACTCCCACACACACACACACACACACACACATACACACACACACACACACACACACACTCACACACACACACACACACACACACACTCTCACACACACACACACACACACACACACACACACACACAGATCCTGAGACACAGACCGTGGGGAATGAACCCTAAGACACAGACCGTGGGGACACAGACCCTCGGGCGGATCCTGAGACACGGACTCTAGGACATGTCCCCTGGGGACACAGACCCTGGGGACATGAGTCCTGAGTCACAGACATTGTGGTGGGTTTGTGGAACGATCTGCCAGAGTATGTGGTTGAGACAGGTGCTATAACCGCACCTAAGCGACACTTGGACAGGTACATGGATGGGAATTGTTTAGAGGGGTTTGGGCCAAATGTGGGCAAATGCGACTAGCTTAGAAGGGCCGACATTAATTAGTCGGGCCGAATGGCCTGTTTCCATGCTCTTTGACTTTGTAATAAATAAAACAGCAGCCTGTGAGAACTCAGCGGGTCGAGCAGCATCTGTGGAGATGAAAGGTGTAGAAAAGGGCCTGTGGGGTTTGGGGCTGAGACTCTGCATCAGGGGCTGTGAATGCAGGGTCTGCACCTGGAACAACAACATGCACCGTCTCCACCACGGATCCCCTTTCCAGATCCCAGTGACTGCAGTGTGTTGTCCCACACCGACACCGAGCCTTGTCCACCGCCCCAGCACCCCCCCCCCTCCCCCACCCCACCTCCAGCTCTGATCTGCGGCAGGGAGCCGGGCGGGGGTTGGGACGTGGACATTGATCTCCCCCGCTCTCCAGTAACGCCGCCTCGTCAGTGAAGCGTTTGCAGCTATCGCTGTTTCAGTTTCCAGCTGCGGCTTCGCTTGGGGCGCAGTGACTCAGATCCGCGCCCAGACACGGGGAGTTTCCCAGGGCAGGGGGTGGCTGGTGGCATCGCGCACAGAGACACGATCTGACAGGGTGGTGGACAGGCGCAGCAGTCAGAGAGCTTTGTCAGGGTGTGTGAGTGAGAGGGAGAGAGAGAGAGAGGGCAGTGGGACAGTGAGAGGTGGAGAGACACGATCTGACAGGGCCGGGGACAGGCGCAGCAGTCAGAGAGCGGTGTCAGGGTGTGTGAGTGAGAGTCAAGTCAATTTTATTTGTATATCACATTTAAAAACAACCCACGTTGACCAAAGTGCTGCACATCTGATTAGGGAAAAAAATGAGACATACAGTAGGGAGAGAGGGCAGTGGGACAGTGAGAGGTGGAGAGAGAAACAGCAAAAGAGAGAGAGAGAGAGAGAGAGGGAGAGAGGGAGAGAGAGAGAGAGAGGGAGGGAGGGAGGGGGGGAGAGAGGGGGAGGGGGGGAGGATGGGAGGGAGGGGGAGGGATGGGGGAGTTTAAGAAACAGTCAGACAGGTACATGGACAGGACAGGTGTTCAGGGACATGGACCAAGCGCAGGCAAGTGGGGCTAGTCTAGCTGGGACATTGCTGGCCGAAGGGCGAGTTGGGCCGAAGGGCCTGTTTCCACACTGTATCACTCTCTGACGGTGGCTGAATATTAGGGCTGCGCGCGGCCTTTGGGCGGCGGGTGATTCAGAGACAGAAACACAACCTGTGCAGCCTCGCTCTACCCAGCAACTGGTGACTCACAGCCGCGCTCTGCTCCCATTGGCCGCGCCACGGCTGCCAGCCGCGCCCCGCTGCACCTTCGCAGCGAAAGTGAATCCAGTGGAAATCCCCAGACAGCGGGGGGGGGGGGGGGGGGGGAGGGGAGAGGGGGGGGCAGAGTGGGAGAGGAGAGTGGGAGGGGAGAGGGAGGGGCAGGGGAGAGGGGGAGGGGGGAGGGGAGGGGGGAGAGGGACAATATATAATAGACAATAGGTGCAGGAGTAGGCCATTCAGGCCTTCGAGCCAGCACCGCCATTCAATGCGATCATGGCTGATCACTCTCAATCAGTACCCCGTTCCTGCCTTCTCCCCATACCCCCTCACTCCACTATCCCTAAGAGCTCTATCCAGCTCTCTCTTGAAAGCATCCAACGAACTGGCCTTCACTGCCTTCTGAGGCAGAGAATTCCACACCTTCACCACTCTCTGACTGAAAAAGTTCTTCCTCATCTCCGTTCTAAATGGCCTACCCCTTATTCTTAAACTGTGGCCCCTTGTTCTGGACTCCCCCAACATTGGGAACATGTTTCCTGCCTCTAGTGTTTCCAATCCCCTAATTATCTTATATGTTTCAATAAGACCCCCCCTCATCCTTCTAAATTCCAGTGTATACAAGCCTAATTGCTCCAGCCTTTCAACATACGACAGTCCCGCCATTCCGGGAATTAACCTAGTGAACCTACGCTGCACGCCCTCAATAGCAAGAATATCCTTCCTCAAATTTGGAGACCAAAACTGCACACAGTACTCCAGGTGCGGTCTCACCAGGGCCCGGTACAACTGTAGAAGGACCTCTTTGCTCCTATACTCAACTCCTCTTGTTATGAAGGCCAACATTCCATTGGCTTTCTTCACTGCCTGCTGTACCTGCATGCTTCCTTTCAGTGACTGATGCACTAGGACACCCAGATCTCGTTGAACATCCCCTCTTTAGCACAATACTTCTCCGACCTTATTTCCAAAAACTCTCATAACTCCAAGGTCCTATTTAGAACAATTACCTCTGTCATATGTCCCGCCCCCAGTACCAGCTTAGTTGGGTCCCCTGCTAAGTGCGAAGAATTCGCTAAATTTTTCACCAACAAAGTTGAGAATATTAGAATGAACATTTCCCCTCCCACCCGTGACCTAGCTGTCTCACTAGTCTGTTCATCTAAATTGGACTGCTTCCAACCCGTCACTCTATCCTCCCTTGCAAAGCTTGTCTCCGCTATGAAACCTGCAACCTGCCCCCTTGATCCTGCCCCCACTGCCCTTCTGAAGGATGTCATTGCAATAGCCGGTCCCAGCATCCTCTCTATTATCAACAGTTCTCTGGCCACTGACACTGTTCCAACCAGTTTCAAGCACGCGGTGGTCCAGCCCCTACTGAAAAAACCTAACCTAGACCCCACCTTGCCTAGCAACTACAGACCCATTTCCAAACTGCCATTCCTGTCAAAAGTCCTTGAAAAGGCAATTCTAAACCAATTAGTGCCCTACCTGCACCAAAACACCATCCTGGAAAGTTTCCAGTCAGGTTTCAGAGCCCACCACAGCACAGAGTCTGCCTTGTTGATGGTACACAACGACCTGCTTCTCGCCATCGACACCGGCGACTGTGCAATCCTGCTCCTTCTCGACCTCAGCGCAGCGTTCGATACAGTGGACCACACCATCCTTATAGACCGTCTCCGGTATGCGGTTGGCATTGATGGCACTGCCCTGAGCTGGTTCGCTTCGTACCTCAAAGATAGGAGTTTCGCCATCAACATAGGCAGTTATTCCTCTTCTCCAGCTAGCCTCTCCTGCGGAGTTCCACAAGGCTCCATCCTAGGCCCCATTCTCTTCTCTCTATACATGCTCCCCCTTGGCCATATCATTCAAAGGCACGGCATTTCTTTCCACTGCTATGCCGATGACACTCAGCTTTACCTCCCCCTGAAACCCAACAACCAGTCAAATTTAAACAGCCTCTTACACTGCCTTGAGGACATAAAATGTTGGATGGCACAGAACTTCCTCCAATTAAATGAGAGCAAGTCTGAGGTCATCCTATTCGGCCCCCCCGACTCCATCAAATTGATAACAGGCAGTCTTGGAAGTCTATCCTGCCTAGTCAAACCGCATGTCAAAAACCTCGGCGTGATATTTGACTCTGCATTAAAATTTGATAAGCAAGTCAACGCTGTGGTAAAAGCCAGCTTCTTCCAACTTCGAACCATAGCTAAAATCAAACCTTTCCTCCAATTCGACGACACAGAGAAAATCATTCACGCTTTCATTTCCTCCCGCCTAGACTACTGCAACTCCCTATACACTGGGATCAGCCAATCTTCCCTGTCCCGCCTGCAACTGGTCCAAAACGCCGCAGCGAGACTCCTGACGGGTACCCGTAAAAGGGACCACATCACCCCGATTCTGGCCTCTCTCCACTGGCTCCCTGTATGGTACAGAATCAACTTCAAGCTCCTCCTATTCACGTATAAAGCCCTAAATGGACACTCCCCCCCCTACATCAAAAATCTTCTAACCCCCCTCTCTAACTCCAGGTCCCTCAGGTCGGCCGACTTGGGGCTACTCACTATCCCACGGTCTAGGCTTAAACTCAGGGGTGACCGCGCTTTTGCGGTTGCAGCTCCTAGACTGTGGAACAGCATCCCTCTCCCCATCAGAACTGCCCCCTCCATCGACTCCTTTAAGTCCAGGCTCAAAACATATTTCTACTCCCTAGCGTTTGAGGCTCATTGAGGAGGCGCTGTGAACTGTTTGCGTGCTACTGTATGTTTTCATTTTTTTTCTATTGGAACCTAATCATATGTACAGCACTTTGGTCAACGTGGGTTGTTTTTAAATGTGCTATACAAATAAAATTGACTTGACTTGACTTGACTCTTTCAAAACTTGACACCATTCAGATAATAATCTGCATTTCTATTTTTACTTCCAAAGTGAATAACCTCACACTTATCTACATTAAACTGCATCGGCCATGTATACGCCCACTCACACAACCTGTCCAAGTCACCCTGCACCCTTATTGCATCTTCCTCACAATTCACACTACCCCCCAGCTTAGTATCATCTGCAAATTTGCTAATGGTACTTTTAATCCCTTCATCTAAGTCATTAATGTATATCGTAAATAGCTGGGGTCCCAGCACCGAACCTTGCGGTACCCCACTGGTCACTGCCTGCCATTCCGAAAGGGACCCATTTATCCCCACTCTTTGCTTTCTGTCTGTCAACCAATTTTCTATCCATGTCAGGACCCTACCCCCAATACCATGTGCTCTAATTTTGCCCACTAATCTCCTATGTGGGACCTTGTCGAAGGCTTTCTGAAAGTCGAGGTACACCACATCCACTGACTCTCCCCTGTCAATTTTCCTAGTTACATCTTCAAAAAATTCTAGTAGATTTGTCAAGCATGATTTCCCCTTCGTAAATTCATGCTGACTCGGAATGATCTTGTTACTGCTATCCAAATGCTCAGCAATTTCGTCTTTTATAATTGACTCCAGCATCTTCCCCACCACTGATGTCAGACTAACTGGTCTGTAATTATCCGTTTTCTCTCTCCCTGAGAGAGGAGAGTGGAGAGGGGGAGAGGAGAGGGGGAGGGGAGAGGAGGAGGGGAGAGGGGGAGGGGGGAGGGGAGATGGAGAGGAGAGGGGGAGGGGAGAGGAGGAGGGGAGAGGGGGAGGGGAGAGGGGTGAGAAGGGGGAGGGGAGTGGAGAGGGGTAGGGAAAAGGGGGAGGGGAGAGTGGGAGGGGAGAGGAGGAGGGGAGATGGAGAGGGGGAGAGGAGAGGGGGCGGGGAGAGGGGGAAGGGAGAGGGGGAAGGGAGAGGGGAGGGGAGAGGGGGAGGGGAGAGGAGAAGGGGAGGTGAGAGAGGAGAGGAGAGGGGGGTGGGGAGAGGGGGAGGGGAGAGTGGGTGGGGGAGGGGGGAGTGGAGGGGAGGGGAGAGTGGGAGGGAAGAGGGGGAGGGGTGAGTGGGAGGGGAAATGGAGAGGGGGAGGAGAGAGGGGGAAGGGAGAGGGGAGGGGAGAGGAGAAGGGGGAGGAGAAGGGGAGGGGAGAGGGGAGAGGGGAGAGGAGAGGGGGAGGGGAGAGGGGGAGGGGAGAGGGGGAGTGGGAGGGGGGTGGAGGGGAGGGGAGAGTGGGAGGGAAGAGTGGGAGGGGAAATGGGGAGGGGGAGGAGAGAGGGGGAAGGGAGAGGGGGAGGGGAGGAGAGAGGGGGTGGGGAGAGGGGGGAGAAAGGGAGAGGGAGGGGAGAGTGGAGAGGGGGAGAGGATAGGGGGAGGGGAGAGGGGGCCGGGAGAGGAGGAGTGGAGAGGGGGAGGGGAGAGGAGAGGGGGCGGGGAGAGGAGGAGGGGAGAGGGGGAGGGGAGAGGAGAAGGGGAGGTGAGAGAGGAGAGGAGAGGGGGGTGGGGAGAGGGGGAGGGGAGAGTGGGTGGGGGAGGGGGGAGTGGAGGGGAGGGGAGAGTGGGAGGGAAGAGGGGGAGGGGTGAGTGGGAGGGGAAATAGGGAGGGGGAGGAGAGAGGGGGAAGGGAGAGGGGAGGGGAGAGGGGGACGGGAGGAGAGAGGGGGAGGGGGTGGGGAGATAAAAGGAGGGGGAGTGGAGAGGGGGAGGGGGGAGGGGAGAGGGAGAGGGGGAGAGGAGAGGGGGAGGGGAGAGGAGGAGGGGAGAGTGGGAGTGGGAGGGGAGATGCAGAGGGGGAGAGGGAGAGGTGGATGGGAGAGAGGGAGGGGGAGAGGGGAGAGGGAGAGGGGAGGGGAGAGAGGGAGGGGAAGGGAGAGGGGAGAGGGGGAGGGGAGAGGGTGAGGGGGATGGGAGAGTGGGAGGGGGAGAGGGAGAGGGGAGAGAGGGTGGGAAAGGGAGAGAGGAGAGCGGGAGGGGAGAGGGGGAGGGGGAGAGGGGTGGGGAGGGGGAGAGGTGGAGGGGAACGAGGAGGGGAAGGGGAGGGGGGAGGGGAGAGGAGAGGAGGTGGGAGAGGAGAGGACAAGGGAGAGGGGGAGGGGCGCGAGGTGGGGATAGGGGGAGGGGATTGGAGAGGAGGGTGTGAGAGGAGAGGGGGAGGGGAGGGGGATCTTGGAAATCCCCAGACAGCGTGGGGGGGAGAGGGGAGAGGAGAGAGGGAGGGGGAGAGGGGGAGGGGAGAGGGAGAGGGAGAGTTGAGGGGAGAGAGGGAAGGGGGAGGGGAGAGGGGGAAGGGAGAGCGGGAGGGGAGGGGGAGGGGAGAGGAGGTGGGAGAGGAGAGTGGGAGAGGGGGAAGGGGATAGGGGAGGGGATAGGAGAGGAGGGTGTGAGAGGAGAGGGGGAGGAGAAGGAGAGGGGGAGGGGAGAATGGGGAGGGAGAGGGGAGATGGGGAGGGAGAGGGGGGATGGGGAGGGGAGATGGGGAGTGGAGATGCGGAGGGGGAGGGGAGAGGGGGAGAGGAGAGGGGGAGGGGGAGAGCGGGAGGGGACAAGGGAGAGGGGGAGGGGAGCGGGGACGGGGAGGGGAGAGGGGAAGGGGAAAGGAGCGTGTGAGAGGAGAGGGAGAGGGGGAGCTTGGAAATCCCCAGACAGCGTGGGGGGGGGGGGAGGGGGAGGAGAGAGGGAGAGGGGAAGAGGGGGAGAGAGGGGAGATTGAGGGGAGAGCGGGAGCGGAGGGGACAAGGGAGAGGGGGAGGGGAGAGGAGGTGGGAGAGGAGAGTGGGAGAGGGGGAAGGGGATAGGGGGAGGGGATGGGAGAGGAGGGTGTGAGAGGAGAGGGGGAGGGGGGAGAGGGGAAGGGGAGAATGGGGAGGGAGAGGGGAGGGAGGTGGGGAGGGGAGAGGAGGAGGGGAGAGCATAGGGGAGAGGGAGGGGAGAGGGTAGGGGGAGTGGGGGAGGGGAGATGGGGAGGGAGGGGAGAGGGGAAGGGGGAGAGGTGGAGGTGGAGGGGGGACAGGGAGAGGGGAGTGGAGGGGAGAGGGGGAGGGAGGAGAGGGGGAGGGGAGGGGGAGGGGAGGGGGATGGGAGAGGAGCGGGGAGGGGGAGGGGGATGGGAGAGGAGCGGGGAGGGGATAGGGGAGAGGAGAGGGGGAGGTAGAGGGGAGAGTGGGGGGAGGGGAGGGGAGAGTGGGGGGAGAAGAGAGGGAGGGGAGAGTGGGGGGGATAGGGGAGGGGAGAGGGAGGGGAGAGTGGGAGGGGAGATGGGAGGGGGAGGGGAGAGTGGAAGGGGAGAAGAGGTGAGGGGGATGGGGAAGGGAGAGGGGAGAGGAGCGGGGAATGGGAGAGTGGGTGGAGAGGGAGATGGGGAGGGGAGAGGGGAGGGGGAGGGGAGGGGAAGGGAGAGGAGAGGGGGAGGGGGGATGAAGAGGGGGAGTGGAGAGGAGAGAAGGGGAGGTAGATGGGGAGAGGGGGAGAGGAGAGTGGGAGAGGGGGAAGGGGAGGGGAGAGGGGGAAGGGAGAGGGGGAGGGGAGAATGGGGGGAGAGGGGGAGGGAGATGGGGTGGGGAGAGGGGGAGGGGAGAGCATAGGGGAGAGGGAGGGGAGGGGGGGAGGTGATGGCGAGAGGGAGGGGAGTGGGAGAGGGGGAAGGAGGGGGAGAGGGAGAGGGGGAAGGAGGGGAGAGGGAGAGGGAGAGGGGGAGGGGGAGGGGAGAGGGGGAGGGAGGGGAAGGGGAGAGGGGGAGGGTACTTTATTTGTCACCTGTACCGAGGTACAGGGACATTCATTATTGGATACAGTTGTGAACAAGTATCACTGTACATGAGCACTGAGATACATATTAGATGAGCATTGCAGATACAGTGGTGTTGGACAGCAGCAGCACAGTGAGACAGAATACAACGTTGCCAGTGTGGCGCCATGTTGAAGTGCCAGTTGTTGTGAGTGCTGGGATGTTGATCTGACCGTGAGGGCCGTTGTCCTGGCGGCCTTGCAGGGTCGGCCTGGCCAAGCGTGGTCGTGATGTCCTCCACCGCTGCTCCACCGCGTCTGGTCCACGTGCTCGGCCTCTTCCCCCGTCGCCAGGTGCAGCCGAGCCCCAGGCAGCTGCAGGGCCTCCAGCGGCCCACTCCCCCGTCGAGGCCGTGCACTCCTCTGCCCACCGGCCCTCCAGCTGGGTTCCCGTGGGTCCTCGATACGTGGCGGGCGAGGGGAGAGGGGAAGGGGAAAGGAGGGTGTGAGAGGAGAGGGGGAGTGGGAGCTTCGAAATCCCCAGACAGCGTGGGGGGGGGGAAAGAGGGGGAGGAGAGGGGAGGGGGAGCGGTAGTGGAGAGGAGAGGGGGAGGGGAGAGGAGGTGGGAGAGGAGAGTGGGAGAGGGAGAAGGGGATAGTGGGAGGGGATGGGAGAGGGGGGAGAGGAGAGGAGGAGGGGGGGAGAGGGGGAGAGGAGAATGGGGAGGAAGAGGGGGAGGGAGATGGGGGATGGAAATGGAGAGGAGGAGGGGAGAGCATAGGGGAGAGGGAGGGGGAGTGGGGGAGGGGATAGGGGAGAGGATGGGGAGAGGGAGGGAGAGGGGGAGGGGAGAGGGGGATGGGAGAGGGAGATGGGAAAGGGGGAGGGGGAGTGGGGAGGGGTGAGGGGGAGGGGAGGGGGGGAGGGGAGGGGGGAGTGGGGGGGAGAGGAGGGGAGAGTGGGGGGGAGAGGAGGGGGAGGGAGAGGGGGGGAGGGCCAGGGGAGCGGTGGAGGGTAGAGGGGAAGGGGAGGGGGGCGAGGAGAGGGGGAGGGGAGGGGGGAAGAGTAGGGGAGCGTGGCAAATGATTTTCGTTCAATTTATTTTGAGAGTAGAATGAGAGGCAGATGTGGGGTGGTGGGAAAGGGGAGGGGGGTGGACAGGCTGGGACAGGTATGGTGGTGCGAGAAGGGAGGATGAAGGGGGGAGAGGGGGAGGGGAGAAGGGGAGGGGATAGGGAGAAGGAGAAGGGGAGAGTGGGACGTCATGGCGCCATTTTAGTTGGCAGAAACATTTAAAAAGAAAAATAACAAAATTCTGTGAATTGCGAGATGAGATATATTCCGCATTTTAATGGTATCATCACACATATTGTTCCCCCAAAACACTGATTACACCGCGAGAGGCGAACAACGGCGTGTTTTGCCGAGTAAAATGTCTCCTTTGCGGACCACACTTCAGCATTGGCGATTTTAACACAGTGGTTCATCCGGCTCCTCTAGTATCTTTGATCCAGAGACAGAAACACAACCTGTGCAGCCTCGCTCTACCCAGCAACTGATGACTCACAGACGCGCTCTGCTCCCATTGGCCGCGCCACGGCTGGCAGCCGCGCCCTGCTGCAGCTGGGAAATCCCCAGACAGCGTGGGGGGGGGGGGGGGGTAGAGGGGGAGGGGAGAGGGGGAGGGGAGAGGAGAGGCGTAGGGAGAAGGGGGTGCTGGGTTCCCGTGGGTCCTCGATACGTGGCGGGCGAGCAGGGTCTTCCGGGCTGGCGGCCCTTTTGTGTCCATCTCCTGCATTCAGTCCAAGTGTGAGGCGGTGCATTTTGTGACGTGGAACGAGGGCAGGACATAGTGAATTGTGGGTCTCTGGGTAGTGTTGTAGAGCAGAGGGATCTGCGACTGCAGGTGCATGGTTCCTTAAAGGTTAAGTCATAGGTAGATTTGGTGGCCAAAAAGGCTTTTGGCCTTCATCAGTTGGAGTATTGAGTAGAGACCTTGAGAGGTCGTGTTGCAGATGAATAAGACGTTGGTGATACCGCATTTAGAATATTGTGTTCAGTTTAGTTTAGAGATAATTTAGAGTTCTGGGCACCATGTTATAGGAAAGATATTGTCAAGCTTGCAAGGGTTCAGAAAAGATTTACGAGGATGTTGCCGGGACTAGAGGGTGTGAGTTCCAGGGAGAGGTTGAGTAGGATGGGTCTCTATTCCAAGGAGCGCAGGAGGATGAGGGGAGAAGATATATATGTGTACATAATCATGAGAAGAATAGATCGGGTAGATGCACAGAGTCTCTTGCCCAGAGTAGGGGAATCGAGGACCAGAGGACATATTTTCAAGGTGATGAGGAAAAGATTTATTAGAAATCCGAGGGGTAACTTTTTCACACAAAAGGGGGTGGGTGAATGGAACAAGCTGCCAGAGGAGGGAGTTGAGGCAGCGACTATCCCATCATTTAAGAAACAGTCAGACAGGTACATGGACAGGACAGGTGTTCAGAGACATGGACCAAGCGCAGGCAAGTGGGGCTAGTCTAGCTGGGACATTGCTGGCCGATGGGCGAGTTGGGCCGAAGGGCCTGTTTCCACACTGTATCACTCTCTGACGGTGGCAGAATATTCGGGCTGCGCGCGGCCTTTGGGCGGCGGGTGATTCAGAGACAGAAACACAACCTGTGCAGCCTCGCTCTACCCAGCAACTGGTGACTCACAGCCGCGCTCTGCTCCCATTGGCCGCGCCACGGCTGGCAGCCGCGCTCCGCTGCACCATGGAAATCAACCAATGCATAATAATCCAAACCATGGATAATAATCCAAACTAAAGTGGCCAAGGGGGGAGTGGGATGGCCGGGAGTGGAGGGGAGGGGGATACACGGAGAAAGTTAGGGGACAGTGATAGGTGGGGGGGGGGGTGAGTAGGATGAGAGGCAGATATGGGGTGGTGGGAAAGGGGAGGGGCGTGGACAGGCTGGGACAGGTATGGTGGTGCGAGAATGGAGGGACAATGAAGGGCGGAGAGGGGGAGGGAAGAGGAGGGAAGAGGGGGAGGGAAGAGGGGGAGGGAAGAGGGGGAGGGAAGAGGGGGAGTGGAGAGGGGGAGTGGAGAGGGTGAAGGGGAGGGGAGAGGTGTACGTCATGGCGCCGTTTTAGTTGGCAGAAACATTTAAAAAGAAAAATAACAAAAATCTGTGAATTGAGAGATGAGATATATTCCGCATTTTAATGGTATCATCACACATATTGTTCCCCCAAAACACTGATTACACCGCGAGAGGCGGAACAGCGGCGTGTTTTGCCGACTAAAATGTCTCCTTTGCGGACCACACCTCAGCATTGGCGATTTTAACGCGGTGGTTCATCCGGCTCCTCTAGTATCTTTGATCCAGAGACAGAAACGCAACCTGTGCAGCCTCGCTCTACCCAGCAACTGGTGACTCACAGACGCGCTCTGCTCCCATTGGCCGCGCCACGGCTGGCAGCCGCGCCCTACTGTCGCTTGGAAATCCCCGGACAGCGTGGGGGGGGGGGGGGAGAGGGGGAGGGGAGAGGAGAGGCGTAGGGAGAAGGGGGTGCAGCGGGAGGGGGAGAGGAGGGGAGAGGGAAGGGGAGAGGAGGAGGGGAGGGGGAGGGTAGAGGGGGAGGGGAGAGGGGAGGGGGTGAGCGGGAGAGGGGAGGAGGATGGGAGAGGGGGATGGAGAGGAGGAGGGGGGAGGGAGGGAGGGAAGGGGAGAGGGGTAGGGGAGAAGGGGAGGGGGGAGGGAGAGGAGGAAGGTGAGGGGGATGGGGAGGGGAGAGGGGGAAGGGAGAGGAGAGGGGGAGGGGGATGAAGAGGGAGAGGGGAGAGGAGCGAGGGGGATGGGAGAGGGGGAGAGGAGAGGAGAGGGGGGTGGGAGAGGAGAGGGGGAGGGTGAGTGGAGGGGAGAGGGGGAGGGGAGGGGAGAGGGGGGTGGGAGAGGGGAACGGTTGGGAGAGGAGAGGGGACGGGAGGAAAGGGGGGAGGGGGAGTGGGGAGGGGAGAGGGGGAGGAGGAGGTGGAGGGCAGAGGGAGAGGGGAGGAGAGAGGTGGAGGGGAGAGGGGGGAGGGGAATGGGGAGAGGGGAGAGGGGAATGGGGAGAGGGGAGGGGAGAGGAGGAGGGTAATGGGGAGAGGGGGAGGGGATAGGGGATGGGAGAGGTGGGGTAGGGAGAGGAGAGGGCGAGTGGGAGAGGGAGAGAGAGAGGGGGCGAGGGGAGGGGAGAGGGGAGGGGAGTGGAGAGGCGGAGGGAGAGGGGGATGCTGGGGAAAGGGGAGGGGAGAGGGAGAGGGGATGGGAGAGCAGGAGGGAGAGTGGGTTGGGGAAGGGAGACTGGGAGGGGGCATGTGGGAGGAGAGAAGGGGAGGGGGTTGGGGACGGGGAGAGGGGGGTGGGGCAGGGGGAGGGAGGAGTG
>NC_135971.1:37554680-37559808 GCF_053455715.1 Rhinoraja longicauda | reverse complement strand
GACACTGCCCCTCACCCACTGACACTGCCCCTCACCCACTGACATTGCCCCTCACCCACTGCCCCTCACCCACTGCCCCTCACCCACTGACACTGTGCCTCACCCACTGCCCCTCACCCACTGCCCCTCACCCACTGACACTGCCCATCACCCACTGCCCCTCACCCACTGCCCCTCACCCACTGCCCCTCACCCACTGCCCCTCACCCACTGACACTGCCCCTCACCCACTGCCCCTCACCCACTGCCCCTCACCCACTGCCCCTCACTCACTGCCCCTCACCCACTGCCCCTCACCCACTGCCCCTCACCCACTGCCCCTCACCCACTGCCCCTCACCCACTGCCCCTCACCCACTGCCCCTCACCCACTGCCCCTCACCCACTGCCCCTCACCCACTGCCCCTCACCCACTGCCCCTCACCCACTGCCCCTCACCCACTGACACTGCCCCTCACCCACTGCCCCTCACCCACTGCCCCTCACCCACTGCCCCTCACCCACTGGGTTGGCAGCCCGTCACTGCCCGTCACCCACCTGCGGGTTGAGCTGCCCACAGGAGGGCGGGCAGCACCAGCAGCAGCAGCAGCAGCGGGCACCCCATGGTCTGTCCGGGTCTGTCCGGGTCCCGGGGAGTCTGTGAGTCCTGGGCGCATGCGCTGTTGAATATAAGGAGGTGAAAATAGCCGAGTCTGTCCAATCAGCAGCGCAGCTGGCGCCGCGTCACCCGTTGCCGGGTAGAGTGGAGTTCGGGAGGTTAGCTCATGAAAGCGAAAGCTGAATACAATACAACACAATACAATATACAATATAGAAACATAGAAACATAGAAAATAGGTGCAGGAGTAGGCCATTCGGCCCTTCGAGCCTGTACGCACTGCCATTCAATATGATCATGGCTGATCATCCAACTCAGTATCCCGTACCTGCCTTCTCTCCATACCCCCTGATCCCTTTAGCCACAAGGGCCACATCTAACTCCCTCTTAAATATAGCCAATGAACTGGCCTCAACTACCTTCTGTGGCAGAGAATTCCACAGATTCACCACTCTCTGTGTGAAGAAAAACGTTCTCATCTCAGTCCTAAAAGACTTCCCCCTTATCCTGAATCTGTGACCCCTTGTTCTGGACTTCCCCAACATCGGGAACAATCTTCCTGCATCTAGCCTGTCCAACCCCTTAAGAATTTTGTAAGTTTCTATAACATCCCCCCTCAATCTTCTAAATTCCAGCGAGTACAAGCCGAGTCTATCCAGTCTTTCTTCATATGAAAGTCCTGCCATCCCAGGAATCAATCTGGTGAACCTTCTTTGTGGCAAGAGTGTCTTTCCACAGATTAGGAGACCAAAACTGTACGAAATTCTCCAGGTGCGGTCTCACCAATGTCCTGTACAACTGCAGCAGAACCTCCCTGCTCCTATTCTCAAATCCCCTGGCTATGAATGCCTACAAACCATTCGCTTTCTTCACTGCCTGCTGCACCTGCATGCCTACTTTCAATAACTGGTGTACCACGACACCCAGGTCTCGTTGCATCTCCCCTTCTCCTAATTGGCCACCATTCAGATAATAGCCTGCTTTCCTGTTCTTGCCAACAAAGTGGATAACCTCACATTTATGTGGATAACCTCACATTTATAGTGGATAACCTCACATTTATAGTGGATAACCTCACATTTATAGTGGATAACCTCACATTTATAGCGGATAACCTCACATTTATAGTGGATAACCTCACATTTATAGTGGATAACCTCACATTTATAGTGGATAACCTCACATTTATAGCGGATAACCTCACATTTATAGTGGACAACCTCACATTTATCTTTATTGCCATTGTACAGGGGTACAACGAGATTGGGAATGCACCTCCCATACGATGCAATAATCAATTAGCTAATCAGTATTAATTTAAACAATCCAATGAAACAAATTAGAAGTTTTAAAACAGAATAAAGTGCAAGTAGGTCTGTGCCGGTTCACTGTGCGATGTGACAGCCCGGCTCAGCAGGTTCATAGCAGCTATGGCCCTGTGGATGAAGCTGTTCCTGAGTCTGGAGGTGTGGGCGTAGAAGGCCTTGTATCGTCTGCCCGATGGTAGAAGTTGGAACAGACTGTTGCAGGGGTGTGAGCAGTCTTTGTGGATGCTGGTGTCTTTCCTGAGGCATCGGTGTGTTGTAGATGCCCTCCAAGGCTGGTAGCTGTGTTCCGATGGTCCTCTGAGCTCTATGGACTACCCGCTGAAGAGCTTTCCTCTCTGATTCCGTGCAGCTGAGATACCACACAGGGATGCCATATGTTAGGATGCTCTCTATGGTGCAGCGGTAGAAGGTCGTCAGCAGCGGTTGGGGTAGACCAGACTTTTTCAGTGTTCTTAAGTAGAACAGTCGTTGCTGCGCCTTCTTGACCAGCGCAGCGGTGTTATTGGACCATGTTAGGTCCTCTGAAAAGTGAGTGCCCAGAAACCTGAAGCTGGACACTCTCTCCACACTGTCCTCGTTGATAAGGATCGGGGCGTATTCCCCGTCGTGTGTCCTACGGAAGTTGATGATCAGCTCCTTGGTCTTGATGGTATTTAGGGACAGGTTGTTATCAGAGCACCAGTCCGCCAGGTTCTGCACCTCTCCGCTCTGTAGTTTGTTTCATCACCGTTGGTGATCAGCCCGAACACCGTTGTGTCGTCTGTAAACTTGACAATGGTGTTGGTGTCGAATCCAGTCGTGTGTGAATAAGGAGTAGAGCATGGGGCACAAAACACAGCCCTGTGGTGGGCCGGTACTCAGGGTGATAGTGGAGGACAAGTGCGGGCCCATTCTCAGAAGCGGGAGAGAGAGGCGGGAGAGAGAGGCGGGACCCCACGCACACAGACCCTGACACACACCTTGACATACACCTTGACACACACCCTGACACACACACGCTTACACACACACACCCTGACACACACCCTGAGGGACAGACCCTGACACACACACCCCGGACACACACACCCTGACACACAACCTGGGTCAGATCCTGGCACACACCCTGACACACACCCTGGGTCAGACCCTGACACACACCCTGACACACACACCCTGCCACACACCCCTGACACACACACCCTGACACACACCCTGGGTCAGACCCTGACACACACCCTGACACACACACCCTGCCACACACCCTGACACACACACCCGGACACACACACCCTGACACACAACCTGGGTCAGATCCTGGCACACACCCTGACACACACCCTGGGTCAGACCCTGACACACACCCTGACACACACTCCCTGCCACACACCCTGACACACACACCCTGACACACACACCCTGACACACACACCCTGACACACACACCCTGACACACACACCCTGACACACACACCCTGGCACACAGTCCCTGACATATACACCCTGACACACAGACCCCGACCATGACATAGACCCTGAGACACAGTCCCTGGGACACAGACTCTGACACAGACCATGGGACACAGACCCTGGGACAGACTAAGGACAGTCTCTGGGACAGAATCTAAGGACAGAGACTCGGGAACAGACCAGAGGCGCGGACCCAGGGGAGAGAGACCTTGTGCACTCAGACCGTGGGGCGACGGATGTGACACACACACACACACACACACACACTCACACACACACACACACACACACACACACACACACACACACACACACACACACACACTCACACACACACATTCACACACACACACACACACACACACTCACACACACACACACACACACACACACACACCCTAGGTACACAGATCCTGAGACACAGACCGTGGGGAATGAACCCTAAGACACAGACTGTGGGGACACAGACCATCGGGCGGATCCTGAGACACGGACTCTATGACATGACCCCTGGGGGCACAGACCCTGGGGACATGAGTCCTGAGTCATAGACATTGTGGTGGGATTGTGGAACAATCTGCCAGAGTATGTGGTTGAGACAGGTGCTATAACCGCACTTAAGCGACACTTGGACAGGTACATGGATGGGAAATGTTTGGAGGGGTCTGGGCCAAATGTGGGCAAATGCGAATAGCTTAGAAGGGCCGGCATTAATGAGTCGGGCCGAATGGCCTGTTTCCATGCTCTTTGACTTTGTAATAAAAAAAACAGCAGCCTGTGAGAACTCAGTGGGTCGAGCAGCATCTGTGGAGGTGAAAGGGGTAGAAAAGGGCCTGTGGCGGTTTGGGGCTGAGACTCTGCATCAGGGGCTGTGAATGCAGGGTCTGCACCTGAAACAACAACATGCACCGTCTCCACCACGGATCCCCTTTCCAGATCCCAGCGACTACAGTGTGTTGTCCCCACACCGACACCGAGCCTTGTCCACCCCCTCCCCCTCCCCACCCGCCACCTCCAGCTCTGATCTGCGGCAGGGAGCCGGGCGGGGGTTGGGACGTGGACATTGATCTCCCCCCGCTCTCCAGTAACGCCGCCTCGTCAGTGAAGCGTTTGCAGCTCTCGCTGTTTCAGTTTCCAGCTGCGGCTTCGCTTGGGGCGCAGTGACTCGGATCCGCGCCCAGCCACGGGGAGGTTTCCCAGGGCAGGGGGTGGCTGGTGGCATCGCGCACAGAGACACGATCTGACAGGGTCGTGGACAGGCGCAGCAGTCAGAGAGCTTTGTCAGGGTGTGTGAGTGACAGTCAAGTCAATTTTATTTGTATAGCACATTTAAAAACAACCCACGTTGACCAAAGTGCTGCACATCTGATTAGGGAAAAAAAATGAGACATACAGTAGGGAGAGAGGGCAGTGGGACAGTGAGAGGTGGAGAGAGAAACAGCAAAAGAGAGAGAGAGAGAGAGAGAGGGAGAGAGAGGGGAGGGAGAGAGAGAGGGAGAGAGGGGGAGTGGGAGGGAGAGAGAGGGGGAGGGAGGGGGGGAGGGGGGGGAGGGGGTGAGGGGGGGAGGGGGGGGAGGGAGAGAGACAGGGAGAGAGGGAGGGGGGGAGTTTAAGAAACAGTCAGACAGGTACATGGACAGGACAGGTGTTCAGGGACATGGACCAAGCGCAGGCAAGTGGGGCTAGTCTAGCTGGGACATTGCTGGCCGAAGGGCGAGTTGGGCCGAAGGGCCTGTTTCCCACACTGTATCACT
>NC_135971.1:37542180-37554180 GCF_053455715.1 Rhinoraja longicauda | reverse complement strand
ACTTTTACATTACTTGCCAAAGCAACCTCATATCTTTTTTTCGCTTTTCTAATTTCCTTCTTAAGATTCCTTTTACATTCTTTATATTCCTCAAGAACCTCATTTCCTCCCTGCCGCTTATATTTATTGTATATCTCCCTCTTTTTCCGAATCAAGTGTCCAATTTCACTGGAAAACCACGGCTCTTTCAAATTATTATTCTTTCCTTTCCACCGAACAGGGACATAAAGACTCTGTACTCTCAAAATTTCACCTTTAAATATCCTCCATTTCTCTATTATATCCTTTATACCCTCCCATTTCACTCCTTTTAAATCCTTTCTCATCTCCTCAAAATCAGCCTTTCTCCAATCCAAAATCTCAACCCTTGGTCCAGATTTGACCTTCTCCATAATGATATTGAAACTAATGGCATTATGATCACTGGACCCAAAGTGCTCCTCAACACATACCTCCGTCACCTGACCCATCTCATTTCCTAACAGGAGGTCCAACACTGCCCCTTCTCTGGTAGGTACCTCTACGTATTGCTGCAAAAAACTATCCTGCACACATTTTACAAACTCCAAACCATCCAGCCCTTTAACAGAATGTGATTCTCAGTCTTCTCAGTCTATGTACGGAAAATTGAAATCACCCACAATCACTACTCTGTGCTTACTACTAATATCTGCTATCTCCTTACATATTTGCTCTTCCAATTCTCGTTCCCTATTTGGCGGTCTATAATACACCCCTATAAGTGTTGCTAAGCCTTTCTCATTTCTGAGTTCCACCCAAACAGCCTCCTTAATCGAGCCTTCTAGTCTGTCCTGCCAACGCACTGCTGTGATATCCTCCCTGACAAGCAATGCAACACCCCCACCTCTTGCCCCTCCGATTCTATCACATCTGAAACAATGAAATCCTGGAATATTTAATTGTCAATCGCAACCCTCCTGCAACCATGTTTCACTGATCATGAGTTAGTTCATGAAAGCGAAAGCGTGAAGCGGGAGAGAGAGGCGGGACCCCCCCCCCCCCCACACACACCCTGACACACACATCCTGACACACACACCCTGACACACGCACCCTGACACACGCACCCTGACACACGCACCCTGACACACGCACCCTGACACACGCACCCGGACACACACACCCTGACACACACACCCTGACACACACACCCTGACACACACACCCTGACACACACACCCTGACACACACACCCACACACACACCCTGACACACACACCCTGACACACACACACCCTGACACACACACACCCTGACACACACACCCTGACACACACACCCTGACACACACACACCCTGACACACACACACCCTGACACACACACCCTGACACACACACCCTGTCACACAGACCCTGGGGACAGACCGTATTCCCCACGCTGGGACACGGGGCTGTGATGATCTCTGCTTCCCTCGGCCGTGGCCGTGAGGGTCCGGGCGGAGAGCCGGCCCGGGAGGTTCACGATGGAGTGAACTGATCCGTGCCGGTCCGTGCTGCGGGCGGAGCTTGTGGGAAGCGGCTGCCGGCGGCCAGGGAGAGGTTGGACTGTGGACTGTGGACCGTGACCGGGGATTCCCGGGAGTGTAAGAGCATCGTGCTGACACCAGCACTCTGCACCGTGGCTTGACATTATCCTCTTGTGTAATAACCAACCTGCATCTACAGGTCTTTGTTTCTGCTACTGAATATGCCGTAAGACCCGCAGCACCGCCTCTTTTATAATGTGGAGTCATTCCAACACACGGCTGTTCATTTCCCGTAAATCTTAGTTTCTATGATCATCTGTCCTGTAAACACAGATGCAACCTCGCCAACCTCCCGTGGATCCACACACACACACACCATCATATTCATCCTGCACCGATTATAATCTCTCAATAATTACACATCTGCTCTTTACAGACTTGCAGAAACTCTCAGGATTCTCCTTTGACTTATCGGCCAAATCACGCACATCCCTTCTTTACCCGCCCGATCTCCCTGTGTCAATGTACCGGGGGTTATTATGCTGTGCCCAGCCCCACACACACCCTCACCCACTGACCGGGGCTGTTAGTCTGTGCCCAGCTGACCTACTGACCCTCACCCACTGACCAGTGAACCCTGTGCCCAGACCAACACTGCCCCTCACCCACTGACACTGCCCCTCACCCACTGACATTGCCCCTCACCCACTGCCCCTCACCCACTGCCCCTCACCCACTGCCCCTCACCCACTGCCCCTCACCCACTGCCCCTCACCCACTGACACTGCCCCTCACCCACTGACACTGCCTCCCACCCACTGCCCCTCACCCACTGCCCCTCACCCACTGCCCCTCACCCACTGCCCCTCACCCACTGCCCCTCACCCACTGCCCCTCACCCACTGCCCCTCACCCACTGCCCCTCACCCACTGCCCCCCACCCACTGCCCCCCACCCATTGCCCCTCACCCACTGGGTTGGCAGCCCGTCACTGCCCGTCACCCACCTGCGGGTTGAGCTGCCCACAGGAGGGCGGGCAGCAGCACCAGCAGCAGCAGCAGCAGCAGCGGGCACCCCATGGTCTGTCCGGGTCTGTCCGGGTCGCGGGGAGTCTGTGAGTCCTGGGCGCATGCGCTGTTGATTATAAGGAGGTGAAAAATAGCCGAGTCTGTCCAATCAGCAGCGCAGCTGGCGCCGCGTCACCGGTTGCCGGGTAGAGTGGAGTTCGGGAGGTTAGCTCATGAAAGCGAAAGCTGAATACAATACAATACAATACAATATACAATATAGAAACATAGAAAATAGGTGCAGGAGTAGGCCATTCGGCCCTTCGAGCCTGCACTGCCATTCAATATGATCATGGCTGATCATCCAACTCAGTATCCTGTACCTGCCTTCTCTCCATACCCCCTGATCCCTTTAGCCACAAGGGCCACATCTAACTCCCTCTTAAATATAGCCAATGAACTGGCCTCAACTACCTTCTGTGGCAGAGAATTCCACAGACTCACCACTCTGTGTGAAGAAAAACTTTCTCATCTCGGTCCTAAAAGACTTCCCCCTTATCCTTAAACTGTGACCCCTTGTTCTGGACTTTCCCAACATCGTGAACAATCTTCCTGCATCTCGCCTCTCCAACCCCTTAAGAATTTTGTAAGTTTCTATAAGATCCCCCCTCAATCTTCTAAATTCCAGCGAGTACAAGCCGAGTCTATCCAGTCTTTCTTCATATGAAAGTCCTGCCATCCCAGGAATCAATCTGGTGAACCTTCTTTGTGGCAAGAATGTCTTTCCACAGATTAGGAGACCAAAACTGTATGAAATACTCCAGGTGTGGTCTCACCAATGCCCTGTACAACTGCAGCAGACCCTCCCTGCTCCTATTCTCAAATCCCCTCGTTATGAATGCCTACATACCATTCGCTTTCTTCACTGCCTGCTGCACCTGCATGCCTACTTTCAATGACTGGTGTACCACGACACCCAGGTCTCGTTGCATCTCCCCTTTTCCTAATTGGCCACCATTCAGATAATAGTCTGCTTTCCTGTTCTTGCCACCAAAGTGGATAACCTCCCATTTATGTGGATAACTTCACATTTATAGTGGATAACCTCACATTTATAGTGGATAACCTCACATTTATAGTGGATAACCTCACATTTATAGTGGATAACCTCACATTTATCTTTATTGCCATTGTACAGGGTTACAACGAGATTGGGAATGCACCTCCCATACGATGCAATAATCAATTAGCTAATCAGTATTAATTTAAACAATCCAATGAAACAAATTAGAAGTTTTAAAACAGAATAAAGTGCAAGTAGGTCTGTGCCGGATCACTGTGCGATGTGACCGCCAGGCTCAGCAGGACCGGTTCATAGCAGCTATGGCCCTGTGGATGAAGCTGTTCCTGAGTCTGGAGGTGTGGGCGTAGAAGGCCTTGTATCGTCTGCCCGATGGTAGAAGTTCGAACAGACTGTTGCAGGGGTGTGAGCAGTCTTTGTGGATGCTGGTGTCTTTCCTGAGGCATCGTGTGTTGTAGATGCCCTCCAAGGCTGGTAGCTGTGTTCCGATGGTCCTCTGAGCTCTATGGACTACCCGCTGAAGAGCTTTCCTCTCTGATTCCGTGCAGCTGAGGTACCACACAGGGACGCCATGTGTTAGGATGCTCTCTATGGTGCAGCGGTAGAAGGTCGTCAGCAGCGGTTGGGGTAGACCAGACTTTTTCAGTGTTCTTAGGTAGAACAGTCGTTGCTGCACCTTCTTGACCAGCGCAGCGGTGTTATTGGACCATGTTAGGTCCTCTGAAAAGTGAGTGCCCAGAAACCTGAAGCTGGACACTCTCTCCACACTGTCCTCGTTGATAAGGATCGGGGCGTATTCCCCATTGTTTGACCTATGGAAGTTGATCATCAGCTCCTTGGTCTTGATGGTATTTAGGGACAGGTTGTTATCAGAGCATCAGTCCGCCAGGTTCTGCACCTCCGCTCTGTAGTTTGTTTCATCACCGTTGGTGATCAGACCGAACACCGTTGTGTCGTCTGTAAACTTGACAATGGTGTTGGTGTCGAATCCAGTCGTGTGTGAATAAGGAGTAGAACATGGGGCACAAAACACAGCCCTGTGGTGTGCCGGTACTCAGGGTGATAGTGGAGGACAAGTGCGGGCCCATTCTCAGAAGCGGGAGAGAGAGGCGGGACCCACGCACACAGACCCTGACACACACCCTGACACACACCCTGACACACACACGCTTACACACACACACCCTGACACACACCCTGAGGACAGACCCTGACACACACACCCGGACACACACACCCTGACACACAACCTGGGTCAGATCCTGGCACACACCCTGACACACACCCTGGCTCAGACCCTGACACACACCCTGACAAACACACCCTGCCACACACCCTGACACACACACCCTGACACACACACCCTGACACACACACCCTGGCACACAGTCCCTGACATATACACCCTGACACACACACCCTGGCACACACACCCTGACACACACACCCTGACACACACACCCTGACACACACACCCTGGCACACAGTCCCTGACATATACACCCTGACACACAGACCCCGACCATGACATAGACCCTGAGACACAGACCATGGGACACAGACTATGGGACAGTCCCTGGGACAGAATCTAAGGACAGAGACTCAGAACAGACCAGAGGCGCGGACCCAGGGGAGAGAGACCTTGTGCACTCAGACCGTGGGGCCACGGACGTGACACACACACACACACACACACACACACACACTCACACACACACACACACACACACACACACACACACCCTAGGTACACAGATCCTGAGACACAGACCGTGGGGAATGAACCCTGAGACACAGACCGTGGGGATACAGACCCTCGGGCGGATCCTGAGACACTGACTCTAGGACATGACCCCTGGGGCCACAGACCCTGGGTACATGAGTCCTGAGTCATAGACATTGTGGTGGGTTTGTGGAACCAGCTGCCAGAGTATGTGGTTGAGACAGGTGCTATAACCGCACTTAAGCGACACTTGGACAGGTACATGGATGGGAAATGTTTGGAGGGGTCTGGGCCAAATGTGGGCAAATGCGAATAGCTTAGAAGGGCCGGCATTAATGAGTCGGGCCGAATGGCCTGTTTCCATGCTCTTTGACTTTGTAATTAAAAAAACAGCAGCCTGTGAGAACTCAGCGGGTCGAGCAGCATCTGTGGAGGTGAAAGGGGTAGAAAAGGGCGTGTGGCGGTTTGGGGCTGAGACTCTGCATCAGGGGCTGTGAATGCAGGGTCTGCATCTGGAACAACAACATGCACCGTCTCCACCACGGATCCCCTTTCCAGATCCCAGCGAATGCAGTGTGTTGTCCCTCACCGACACCGAGCCTTGTCCACCCCCCCCCCCCCTCCCCCACCCGCCACCTCCAGCTCTGATCTGCGGCAGGGAGCCGGGCGGGGGTTGGGACGTGGACATTGATCCCCCCCGCTCTCCAGTAACGCCGCCTCGTCAGTGAAGCGTTTGCAGCTCTCGCTGTTTCAGTTTCCAGCTGCGGCTTCGCTTGGGGCGCAGTGACTCAGATCCGAGCCCAGCCACGGGGAGTTTCCCAGGGCAGGGGGTGGCTGGTGGCATCGCGCACAGAGACACGATCTGACAGGGTCGTGGACAGGCGCAGCAGTCAGAGAGCTTTGTCAGGGTGTGTGAGTGAGAGGGAGAGAGAGAGAGAGGGCAGTGGGACAGTGAGAGGTGGAGAGAGACACGATCTGACAGGGTCGTGGACAGGCGCAGCAGTCAGAGAGCGGTGTCAGGGTGTGTGAGTGAGAGGGAGAGAGAGAGAGAGGGCAGTGGGACAGTGAGAGGTGGAGAGACACGATCTGACAGGGTCGTGGACAGGTGCAGCTGTCAGAGAGCGGTGTCAGGGTGTGTGAGTGAGAGGGAGAGAGAGGGAGAGGGCAGTGGGACAGTGAGAGGTGGAGAGAGAAACAGCAAACGGGACAAAACCGCCGTCAGAGGGACTGTGAGAAAGAGAGGCGCAGACACAGAGAGAGAGATACAGAGAGAGAGGGAGAGAGAGAGAGAGAGAGAGAGAGAGAGAGAGAGAGAGAGAGAGAGAGAGAGAGAGGGGGGGAGGGGGGAGTTTAAGAAACAGTCAGACAGGTACATGGACAGGACAGGTGTTCAGGGACATGGACCAAGCGCAGGCAAGTGGGGCTAGTCTAGCTGGGACATTGCTGGCCGAAGGGCGAGTTGGGCCGAAGGGCCTGTTTCCACACTGTATCACTCTCTGACGGTGGCTGAATATTAGGGCTGCGCGCGGCCTTTGGGCGGCGGGTGATTCAGAGACAGAAACACAACCTGTGCAGCCTCGCTCTACCCAGCAACTGGTGACTCACAGCCGCGCTCTGCTCCCATTGGCCGCGCCACGGCTGCCAGCCACGCCCCGCTGCAACTTGGAAATCAACAGACAGCGGGGGGGGGGGGGGGGGGGGAGAGGGGAGGGGAGAGGGGAGGGGGAGGGGAGAGGGGGGGGGGAATTGGGGAGTGGGAGGGGAGGGTAGGGGGAGTGGGAGGGGAGAGGGGAGGGGAGGGGAGAGGGAGGAGAGAGGGGAGGGGAGAGGGGGAGGGGAGAGGGGGAGGGGAGAGGGGGAGGGGGAGTGGGAGGAGAGAGGAGAGGAAGGGGAGGGGGAGAGGGGAGGGGAAAGGGAGAGAGGGTGGGAGAGGAGAAGGGGAGGGGGATAGGAGAGGAGCGGGAAGGGGAGGAGAGGGGGAGGGGATAGGGGAGAGGAGAGGGGGAGGTGGAGGGGAGAGTGGGGGGGGGGAGAAGGGGAGGGGTGAGGGGGGGAGAGTGGGGGTGAGAGGGGAGGATAGGGGAGAGGGGAGGGGACGGGGAAGGGGAGAGGGGTAGGGGGAGTCGGAGGGGAGAGGGGGAGGGGAGAGGTGGAAGGGAGAAGGGGAGGGAGAGGGGAGAGGGGAGGAGAGACGGGGAGAGGAGAGGGGGAAGGGAGGGGAGAGGGGGGAGGGGGAGAGGAGGGGGGAGGGGAGGGGGAGTGGGGTGAGAGAGGAGGAGGGAAGGGGAGGGGGGTGGGAGAGGAGAGGGTGGAGAGGGTGAGGGGGAGGGGAAAAGCATAGGGGAGAGGGGGAGGGGAGGGGAGAGTGGGGGGAGAGGTGGTGGGTAGAGGGGAGGGGAGAGGTGGAAGGGAGAAGGGGAGGGGAGAAGCAGAGGGAGGGGAGGGGGAGGGGAGAGGGGAAGGAAGAGAGGGAGAGAGAGAGAGAGAGATGGAGATGGGGCAGAGAGGCAGCAGGTCCTTTGTGATCACAGCCCCTTTCCCTACCCTGCTCTCGAGAGAGTCAGTCTTTATTCCGCGAGGAGAGGTGAGCAGTCTCTCTCTCTCTCCCGTGTCTTACCCCACACAGACTGACCAGTTCAGCCCCACGATGCTCCCACATTCACAGCGATGACCACGGGTCACTGGGTAGTGTTGTAGAGCAGAGGGTTCTGTGAATGCAGATGTATAGTTCCTTGAAGGTGGAGTGGCAGGTAGATAAGGTGGTCAAAAAAGGCTTTTGGCACTTCGGCCTTCATCAGTCAGAGTATTTAATATAGAAGTTGAAAAAGACGTTGGTGAGAGGGTGAGGGGAGGGGGGGAGAGGGAGAGGGGGGAGGGGGAGGAGAAGGGGCGAGGGAGAGGGGGAGGGGAGAGGAGAGGGGGAGAGGGGATGGGAGAGGGGGAGGGGAGTGGGGGGGAGAGTGAGAGAGGAGGGGAGTGGGAGGGAGAGGGGGGAGGGGCAGGGGAGAGGGGGAGGGTATTGGGTGAGTGGAGGAGAGGGGGAGGGGAGAGGATGAGGGGGGAGAGGAGGGGAGCGTGGCAAATGATTTCCGTTCAATTCATTTTGAATGACAATACAGGTAATTCAGAGGGGGAGGGGAAGGAAAGGGGGCTAGGGGTAGGGGAGGGGTAGGGGAGAGGGGGAAGGGAGAGGGGGGGAGGGAGAGGGGGAGGGGAGGGGAGAGGGAGGGGAGAAGGGGAGGGAGATGGAAGAGGGAGAGGGGAGAGGGAGAGGGGGTGGGGAGAGGGAGGGAGGGGGTGAGGAGGGGAGAGGGGGAGGGGAGAGGGGATGGGGAAAGGGGGAGTGAAGAGGGGAGGGGAGAGGGGAAGGAAGAGGAGGGCGAGGGGGAGAGGGACAGGGGGAGGGATAGGGGAGGGGATAGGGCAGGTGAGGGGGAGGGGAGAGAGTTGGGGAGGGGAAAGAGGGAGGATTTAAACTAATGTGGCAGGGGGATGGGAGCAGGAGCGGAGAGACAGAGGGGTGTAAAATGAGGGTAGAAGCAACAGGTAGCAAGGTGAAAAGTAAAAGTAGCAGGCAGACAAATCTAGGGCAAAAATCAAAAAGGGCCACTTTTCAACTTAATTATATAAGGGGTAAGAGAGTTGTAAAAACAAGCCTGAAGGCTTTGTGTCTCAATGCAAGGAGTATACGTAATAAGGTGGATCAATTAAATGTGGAGATAGTTATTAATGATTATGATATAGTTGGGATTACGGAGACATGGCTCCAGGGTGACCAAGGCTGGGAGCTCAACATCCAGGGATATTCTATATTCAGGCGGGATAGACAGAAAGGAAAAGGAGGTGGGGTAGCGTTGCTGGTTAGAGAGGAGATTAACGCAGTGGAAAGGAAGGACATTAGCTTGGAGGAAGTGGGATCGATATGGGTAGAGCTACGAAACACTAAGGGGCAGAAAACGCTAGTGGGAGTTGTGTACAGGCCACCTAACAGCAGTAGGGAGGTTGGGGATGGCATCAAGCAGGAAATTAGAAATGCATGCATTAAAGGTGCAGCAGTTATAATGGGTGACTTCAACCTACATATAGATTGGGTGAACCAAACTGGCAGGGGTGCTGAGGAAGAGGATTTATTGTAATGTTTGAGAGATGGTTTTCTAAACCAACATGTCGAGGAACCAACGAGAGAACAGGCCATTCTAGACTGGGTATTGAGTAATGAGGAAGGGTTAGTTAGCAGTCTTGTTGTGCGAGGCCCCTTGGGCAAGAGTGATCATAATATCATAGAGTTCTTCATTAGGATGGAGAGTGACAAAGTCGATACAGAAACAAGTGTTCTGAACTTAAAGAAAGGTAACTTTGAGGGTATGAGGCGTGAATTGTCCAAGATAGACTGGCAATTGATGCTGAAAGGGTTGACGGTGGACATGCAATGGAAGGCATTTAAAGGTCGCATGGATGAACTACAACAAATGTTCATCCCAGTTTGGCAAAAGAACAAACCAGGAAAGGTAGTGTATCCATGGCTAACAAGGGAAACCAAGGATAGTATTAAAACAAAAGATGAAGCATACAGATTAGCCAGAAAAAGTAGCATACCAGAGGACTGGGAGAAATTCAGAGTCCAGCAGAGGAGGACAAAGGGCTTAATTAGGAAAGGGAAAATAGATTATGAGGGAAAACTGGCAACGAACGTAAAAACAGACTGCAAAAGCTTTTATAGATGTGTCAAGAGAAAAAGATTAGTTAAGGCAAATGTAGTCGGAAACAGGTGAATTGATCATAGGGAACAAGGAGATGGCAGACCAATTGAACAAATACTTTGGTTCTGTCTTCACTAAGGAAGACATAAACCGTCTGCCGGAAATAGTGGGGGACCGGTGGTCTAATGAGATGGAGGAACTGAGGGAAATCCAGGTTAGTCGGGAACTGGTGTTAGGTAAATTAAATGGATTAAAGGCCGATAAATCCCCAGGGCCAGATAGGCTGCATCCCAGAGTGCTTAAGGAAGTAGCCTCAGAAATAGTGGATGCATTAGTGATAATTTTTCAAAACTCTTTAGATTCTGGAGTAGTTCCTGAGGACTGGAGGGTAGCTAATGTAACCCCACTTTTTAAAAAGGGAGGGAGAGAGAAAACGGGGAATTATAGACCAGTTAGCCTAACATCGGTAGTGGGGAAAATGCTAGAGTCAGTTATTAAAGATGTGATAGCATCACATTTGGAAAGTGGTGAAATCATCGGACAAAGTCAGCATGGATTTACCAAAGGCAAATCATGTCTGACGAATCTTATAGAATTTTTCGAGGATGTAACTAGTAGAGTGGATAAGGGAGAACCAGTCGATGTGTTATATCTGGACTTTCAGAAGGCCTTCGACAAGGTCCCACATAGGAGATTGGTGTACAAACTTAAAGCACACGGTATTGAGGGTTCAGTTTTGAGGTGGATAGAAAATTGGTTGGCGGACAGGAAGCAAAGAGTAGGAATAAACGGGTCCTTTTCGGAATGGCAGGCAGTGAGTAGTGGGGTACCGCAAGGCTCAATGCTGGGACCCCAGTTATTTACAGTGTATATTAATGATTTGGGCGAGGGAATTGAATGCAACATCTCTAAGTTTGCGGATGACACGAAGCTGGGTGGCAGTGTTAGCTGCGAGGAGGATGCTAGGAGGTTGCAGAGTGACTTGGATAGATTAGGCGAGTGGGCAAATGCATGACAGATGCAATATAATGTGGATAAATGTGAGGTTATCCACTTTGGCGGCAAGAACAGGAAAGCAGAGTATTACCTGAATGGTGACCGATTGGGAGAAGGGGAGATGCAACGTGACCTGGGTGTCATGGTGCACCAGTCATTGAAAGCAAGCGTGCAGGTGCAGCAGGCAGTGAAGAAAGCGAATGGTATGTTGGCATTCATAGCAAGAGGATTTGAGTTTAGGAGCAGGGAGGTTCTGCTGCAGTTGTACAGGGCCTTGGTGAGACCGCACCTGGAGTATTGTGTGCAGTTTTGGTCTCCTAACCTGGGGAAGACGTTCTTGCCTTAGAGGGAGTACAGAGAAGGTTCACCGGATTAATCCCTGGGATGGCGGGACTTGCATATGAGGAAAGACTGGATAGACTGGGCTTGTACCCGCTGGAATTTAGAAGACTGAGGGGGGATCTTATAGAAACATATAAAATTCTTAAGGGGTTGGAGAGGCTAGATGTGGGAAGATTGTTCCCGATGTTGGGGGAGTCCAGAACCAGGGGTCACAGCTTAAGGATAAGGGGGAAGTCTTTTAGGACCGAGATGAGAAAACATTTCTTCAAACAGAGTGGTGAGTCTGTTGAATTCTCTGCCACAGAAGGTAGTTGAGGCCAGTTCATTGGCTATATTTAAGAGGGAGTTAGATGTGGCCCTTTTTGCTAAAGGGATCAGGGGGTATGGAGAGAAGGCAGGTACAGGCTACTGAGCTGGATGATCAGCCATGATCATATTGAATGGCAGTGCAGGCTCGAAGGGCCGAATGGCCTACTCCTGCACCTATTTTCTATGTTTCTATGGGAGGGGGGAGCGGAGTGAATGGGAGGTGAGGGGAGGGGGAGAGGGGGAGGGAGAGGGTATGGGAGAAGGGGAGGGGTGGGGAGAGAGGGGAGGGGGAAGGGAGGGGAGAGGGGGAGGTGGAGAGGGAGAGCGAGAGCAGGGCAAAGGGGGGGAGAGGTA
>NC_135971.1:37529927-37541680 GCF_053455715.1 Rhinoraja longicauda | reverse complement strand
CAGAGACTGTCCTTAGTCTGTCCCATAGTCTGTGTCCCATGGTCTGTGTCAGAGTCTGTGTCCCAGGGTCTGTGTCTCAGGGTCTATGTCATGGTCGGGGTCTGTGTGTCAGGGTGTATATGTCAGGGACTGTGTGCCAGGGTGTGTGTGTCAGGGTGTGTGTGTCAGGGTGTGTGTCAGGGTGTGTGCCAGGGTGTGTGTGTCAGGGACTGTGTGCCAGGGTGTGTGTGTCAGGGTGTGTGTGTCAGGGTGTGTGTGTCAGGGTGTGTGTGGCAGCGTGTGTGTGTCAGGGTGTGTGTCAGGGTCTGACCCAGGGTGTGTGTCAGGGTGTGTGCCAGGGTCTGACCCAGGTTGTGTGTCAGGGTGTGTGTGTGTAAGCGTGTGTGTGTCAGGGTGTGTGTCAAGGTGTGTGTCAAGGTGTGTGTCAGGGTCTGTGTGCGTGGGTCCCGCCTCTCTCTCCCGCTTCTGAGAATGGGCCCGCACTTGTCCTCCACTATCACCCTGAGTACCGGCACACCACAGGGCTGTGTTTTGTGCCCCATGTTCTACTCCTTATTCACACACGACTGGATTCGACACCAACACCATTGTCAAGTTTACAGACGACACAACGGTGTTCGGTCTGATCACCAACGGTGATGAAACAAACTACAGAGCGGAGGTGCAGAACCTGGCGGACTGATGCTCTGATAACAACCTGTCCCTAAATACCATCAAGACCAAGGAGCTGATGATCAACTTCCATAGGTCAAACAATGGGGAATACGCCCCGATCCTTATCAACGAGGACAGTGTGGAGAGAGTGTCCAGCTTCAGGTTTCTGGGCACTCACTTTTCAGAGGACCTAACATGGTCCAATAACACCGCTGCGCTGGTCAAGAAGGTGCAGCAACGACTGTTCTACCTAAGAACACTGAAAAAGTCTGGTCTACCCCAACCGCTGCTGACGACCTTCTACCGCTGCACCATAGAGAGCATCCTAACACATGGCGTCCCTGTGTGGTACCTCAGCTGCACGGAATCAGAGAGGAAAGCTCTTCAGCGGGTAGTCCATAGAGCTCAGAGGACCATCGGAACACAGCTACCAGCCTTGGAGGGCATCTACAACACACGATGCCTCAGGAAAGACACCAGCATCCACAAAGACTGCTCACACCCCTGCAACAGTCTGTTCGAACTTCTACCATCGGGCAGACGATACAAGGCCTTCTACGCCCACACCTCCAGACTCAGGAACAGCTTCATCCACAGGGCCGTAGCTGCTATGAACCGGTCCTGCTGAGCCTGGCGGTCACATCGCACAGTGATCCGGCACAGACCTACTTGCACTTTATTCTGTTTTAAAACTTCTAATTTGTTTCATTGGATTGTTTAAATTAATACTGATTAGCTAATTGATTATTGCATCGTATGGGAGGTGCATTCCCAATCTCGTTGTACCCCTGTACAATGGCAATAAAGATAAATGTGAGGTTATCCACTATAAATGTGAGGTTATCCACTATAAATGTGAGGTTATCCACTATAAATGTGAGGTTATCCACTATAAATGTGAAGTTATCCACATAAATGGGAGGTTATCCACTTTGGTGGCAAGAACAGGAAAGCAGACTATTATCTGAATGGTGGCCAATTAGGAAAAGGGGAGATGCAATGAGACCTGGGTGTCGTGGTACACCAGTCATTGAAAGTAGGCATGCAGGTGCAGCAGGCAGTGAAGAAAGCGAATGGTATGTAGGTATTCATAACGAGGGGATTTGAGAATAGGAGCAGGGAGGTTCTGCTGCAGTTGTACAGGGCATTGGTGAGACCACACCTGGAGTATTTCATACAGTTTTGGTCTCCTAATCTGTGGAAAGATATTCTTGCCACAAAGAAGGTTCACCAGATTGATTCCTGGGATGGCAGGACTTTCATATGAAGAAAGATTGGATAGACTCGGCTTGTACTCGCTAGAATTTAGAAGATTGAGGGGGGATCTTATAGAAACTTACAAAATTCTTAAGGGGTTGGACAGGCTAGATGCAGGAAGATTGTTCCCGATGTTGGGGAAGTCCAGAACAAGGGGTCACAGTTTAAGGATAAGGGGGAAGTCTTTTAGGACCGAGATGAGAATGTTTTTTTTCACACAGAGAGTGGTGAATCTGTGGAATTCTCTGCCACAGAAGGTAGTTGAGGCCAGTTAATTGGCTATATTTAAGAGGGAGTTAGATGTGGCCCTTGTGGCTAAAGGGATCAGGGGGTATGGAGAGAAGGCAGGTACGGGATACTGAGTTGGATGATCAGCCATGATCATATTGAATGGCGGTGCAGGCTCGAAGGGCCGAATGGCCTACTCCTGCACCTATTTTCTATGTTTCTATATTGTATATTGTATTGTGTTGTATTGTATTCAGCTTTCGCTTTCATGAGCTAACCTCCCGAACTCCACTCTACCCGGCAACCGGTGACGCGGGGCCAGCTGCGCTGCTGATTGGACAGACTCGGCTATTTTTCGCCTCCTTATATTCAACAGCGCATGCGCCCAGGACTCACAGACTCCCCGGGACCCGGACAGACCCGGACAGACCATGGGGTGCCCGCTGCTGCTGCTGCTGCTGCTGCTGCTGCTGCCCGCCCTCCTGTGGGCAGCTCAACCCGCAGGTGGGTGACGGGCAGTGACGGGCTGCCAACCCAGTGGGTGAGGGGCAGTGTGTGAGGGGGAGTGGGTGAGGGGCAGTGGGTGAGGGGCAGTGGGTGAGGGGCAGTGGGTGAGGGGCAGTGGGTGAGGGGCAGTGGGTGATGGGGAGTGTCGGTGGGTGAGGGGCAGTGGGTGAGGGGCAGTGGGGGAGTGTCGGTGGGTGAGGGGCAGTGTCAGTGGGTGAGGGGCAGTGGGTGAGGGGCAGTGTCAGTGGGTGAGGGGCAGTGGGTGAGGGGCAGTGAGTGAGGGGCAGTGGGTGAGGGGCAGTGGGTGAGGGGCAGTGAGTGAGGGGCAGTGTCAGTGTGTGAGGGGCAGTGGGTGAGGGGCAGTGAGTGAGGGGCAGTGTCAGTGTGTGAGGGGCAGTGGGTGAGGGGGAGTGGGTGAGGGGCAGTGGGTGAGGGGCAGTGGGTGAGGGGCAGTGGGTGAGGGGCAGTGGGTGATGGGGAGTGTCGGTGGGTGAGGGGCAGTGGGTGAGGGGCAGTGGGGGAGTGTCAGTGGGTGAGGGGCAGTGGGTGAGGGGCAGTGTCAGTGGGTGAGGGGCAGTGTCGGTGGGTGAGGATCAGTGTCGGGCTGGGCACAGGGTTCACTTGTCAGTGGGTGAGGGGCAGTAGTCAGCTGGGCACAGAGTAACAGCCCCGGGCAGTGGGTGAGGGTGTGTCGGGCTGGGCACCCTTGTTTCTGTCAGGGGATGAGGGGGTCAGTGCTCAGATGGGCACAGGGTTCACTGTTAGTGGGTGAGGGTCAGTGTGGGGCTGGGCACAGCATAATAACCCCCGGTACATTGACACAGGGAGATCGGGCGGGTAAAGAAGGGATGTGGGTGATTTGGGCGATAAGTCAAACGAGAATCCTGAGAGTTTCTGCAAGTCTGTAAAGAGCAAAAGAGTAATTATAATCGGTGCAGGATGAATATGATGGTGTGTGTGTGTGTGTGTGTGGAGCCACGGGAGGTTGGTGAGGTTGCATCTGTGTTTACAGGACAGATGATCATAGAAACTAAGATTTACGGGAAATGAACAGCCGTGTGTTGGAATGACTCCACATTATAAAAGAGGCGGTGCTGCGGGTCTTACGGCATATTCAGTAGTAGAAACAAAGACCTGTAGATGCAGGTTGGTTATTACACAAGAGGATAATGTCAAGCCACGGTGCAGAGTGCTGGTGTCAGCACGATGCTCTTACACTCCCGGGAATCCCCGGTCACGGTCCACAGTCCACAGTCCACAGTCCAACCTCTCCCTGGCCGCCGGCAGCCGCTTCCCACAAGCTCCGCCCGCAGCACGGACCGGCACGGATCAGTTCACTCCATCGTGAACCTCCCGGGCCGGCTCTCCGCCCGAACCCTCACGGCCACGGCCGAGGGAAGCAGAGATCATCACAGCCCCGTGTCCCAGCGTGGGGAATACGGTCTGTCCCCAGGGTCTGTGTGTCAGGGTGTGTGTGTCAGGGTGTGTGTGTCAGTGTGTGTGTGTCAGGGTGTGTGTGTCAGTGTGTGTGTGTCCGGGTGTGTGTGTCAGGGTGTGTGTGTCAGGGTGCGTGTGTCAGGGTGCGTGTGTCACGGTGTGTGTGTCAGGATGTGTGTGTCAGGGTGTGTCGGGGGGGGGGGGGGGGGGTCCCGCCTCTCCCGCTTCACGCTTTCGCTTTCATGAACTAACTCATGATCAGTGAAACATGGTTGCAGGAGGGTTGCGATTGACAATGAAATATTCCAGGATTTCATTGTTTCAGATGTGATAGAATCGGAGGGGCAAGAGGTGGGGGTGTTGCATTGCTTGTCAGGGAGGATATCACAGCAGTGCGTTGGCAGGACAGACTAGAAGGCTCGATTAGGGAGGCTGTTTGGGTGGAACTCAGAAATGAGAAAGGCTTAGCAACACTTATAGGGGTGTATTATAGACCGACCGCCAAATAGGGAACGAGAATTGGAAGAGCAAATATGTAAGGAGATAGCAGATATTAGTAGTAAGCACAGAGTAGTGATTGTGGGTGATTTCAATTTTCCGTACATAGACTGAGAATCACATTCTGTTAAAGGGCTGGATGGTTTGGAGTTTGTAAAATGTGTGCAGGATAGTTTTTTGCAGCAATACGTAGAGGTACCTACCAGAGAAGGGGCAGTGTTGGACCTCCTGTTAGGAAATGAGATGGGTCAGGTGACGGAGGTATGTGTTGAGGAGCACTTTGGGTCCAGTGATCATAATGCCATTAGTTTCAATATCATTATGGAGAAGGTCAAATCTGGACCAAGGGTTGAGATTTTGGATTGGAGAAAGGCTGATTTTGAGGAGATGAGAAAGGATTTAAAAGGAGTGAAATGGGAGGGTATAAAGGATATAATAGAGAAATGGAGGATATTTAAAGGTGAAATTTTGAGAGTACAGAGTCTTTATGTCCCTGTTCGGTGGAAAGGAAAGAATAATAATTTGAAAGAGCCGTGGTTTTCCAGTGAAATTGGACACTTGATTCGGAAAAAGAGGGAGATATACAATAAATATAAGCGGCAGGGAGGAAATGAGGTTCTTGAGGAATATAAAGAATGTAAAAGGAATCTTAAGAAGGAAATTAGAAAAGCGAAAAAAAGATATGAGGTTGCTTTGGCAAGTAATGTAAAAGTAAACCCCAAGGGGTTCTACAGATATGTCAATAGCAAAAGGATAGTGAGGGATAAAATTGGTCCATTAGAGAGTCAAAGTGGACAGCTATGTGCTGAGCCGGAAGAAATGGGGGAGATATTAAACAATTTCTTTTCTTCGGTATTCACCGAGGAGAAGGATATTGAATTATGTGAGGTAAGCGAAACAAGTAGAGTAGTGATGGAAATTATGAGGATCAAAGAAGAGGAGGTACGGACACTTTTGAAAAATATAAAAGTGGATAAGTCTCCAGGTCCTGATAGGATATTCCCATAGGACATTGAGGGAAGTTAGTGCAGAAATAGCAGGGGCTATGACGGAAATATTTCAAACGTCATTAGAAACGGGGATGGTGCCGGAAGGTTGGCGCATTGCGCATGTTGTGCCTTTGTTTAAAAAAGGTTCTAAAAGTAAACCTAGCAATTATAGACCTGTTAGTTTGACGTCTGTGGTGGGAAAATTAATGGAAAAGATACTTAGGGACAATATATATAATCACATGGATAAACAAGGCCCGATTAGAAACAGTCAACATGGATTTGTGCCTGGAAGGTCATGTTTGACTAATCTTCTTGAATTTTTCGAAGAGGCTACCAGGGAAATTGATAAGGGCAAGGCTGTGGATGTTGTCTATATGGACTTCAGTAAGGCATTTGACAAGGTTCCACATGGAAGGTTGATTAAGAAGGTTAAATCGTTGGGTATTAATAGTGAGGTTGCAAGATGGATTCAACAATGGCTGAATGGGAGATACCAGAGGGTAATGGTTGACAACTGTATGTCAGGTTGGAGGCCAGTGTCTAGTGGAGTGCCCCAAGGATCTGTGTTGGGTCCACTGTTGTTTGTCATTTACATTAATGATATGGATGATGGTGTGGCAAATTGGATTAGTAAGTATGCAGACGATACTAAGATAGGTGGTGTAGTTAATAATGAAGTAGATTTTCAAAGTCTACAGAGAGACTTGGGCCTTTTGGAAGGGTGGGCTGAAAGATGGCAGATGGAGTTTAATGCTGATAAGTGTGAGGTGCTGCATTTTGGTAGGACAAATCAAAATAGGACGTACAGGGTAAATGGTAGGGAATTGAGGAATGCAGTGGAACAGAGGGATCTGGGAATAACTGTGCATTGTTCCCTGAAGGTGGAATCTCATGTGGATAGGGTGGTGAAGAAGGCGTTTGGTATGCTTGCCTTTATAAATCAGAGAATCGAATATAGAAGTTGGGATGTAATGATGAAATTGTACAGGGCATTGGTGAGGCCGAATCTGGAGTATGGTGTACAGTTCTGGTCGCCAAATTATAGGAAGGATGTCGACAAAATGGAGAGGGTACAGAGGAGATTTACTAGAATGTTGCCTGGGTTTCAGCACTTAAGCTACAGAGAGAGGTTGAACAGGTTGGGTCTTTATTCTTTGGAGCGTAGAAGGTTGAGGGGGGACTTGATAGAGGTTTTTTAAATTTTAAGAGGGACGGACAGAGTTGACGTGGGTAGGCTTTTCCCTTTGAGAGTGGGGAAGATTCCAACAAGGGGACATAACTTCAGAATTAAGGGACAAAAGTTTAGGGGTAACATGAGGGGTAACTTCTTTACTCAGAGGGTTGTGGCTGTATGGAATGGGCTTCCGGTGGAAGTGGTGGAGGCTGGCTCGATTTTATTATTTAAGAGTAAATTGGATAGGTATATGGATGGGAGGGGATTGGAGGGTTATGGTCTGAGTGCAGGTAGATGAGACTAGGTCAGGGAGAGTGGGCGGCATGGACTGGAAGGGCCGAACAGGCCTGTTTCCGTGCTGTAATTGTTATATGGTTATTATATGGTTATAACCTCCAGCTCTCCACTCTACCCGGCAACCGGTGACGCGGCGCCAGCTGCGCTGCTGATTGGACAGACCATGCGGTGCCCGCCCTCCTGTGGGAGACGGGCAGTGACGGGCTGGAACCCCAGGGCCCCCACACTGGGTGAGGGGCAGTGACAGTGGGTGAGGGGCAGTGACAGTGGGTGAGGGGCAGTGACAGTGGGTGAGGGGCAGTGACAGTGGGTGAGGGGCAGTGGGTGAGGGGCAGTGGGTGAGGGGCAGTGGGTGAGGGGCAGTGGGTGAGGGGCAGTGGGTGAGGGGCAGTGACAGTGGGTGAGGGGCAGTGACAGTGGGTGAGGGGCAGTGGGTGAGGGGCAGTGGGTGAGGGGCAGTGGGTGAGGGGCAGTGGGTGAGGGGCAGTGGGTGAGGGGCAGTGGGTGAGGGGCAGTGACAGTGGGTGAGGGGCAGTGACAGTGGGTGAGGGGCAGTGACAGTGGGTGAGGGGCAGTGGGTGAGGGGCAGTGTCAGTGGGTGAGGGGCAGTGACAGTGGGTGAGGGGCAGTGACAGTGGGTGAGGGGCAGTGACAGTGGGTGAGGGGCAGTGACAGTGGGTGAGGGGCAGTGGGTGAGGGGCAGTGACAGTGGGTGAGGGGCAGTGGGTGAGGGGCAGTGGGTGAGGGGCAGTGACAGTGGGTGAGGGGCAGTGGGTGAGGGGCAGTGGGTGAGGGGCAGTGACAGTGGGTGAGGGGCAGTGGGTGAGGGGCAGTGGGTGAGGGGCAGTGGGTGAGGGGCAGTGGGTGAGGGGCAGTGACAGAGGGTGAGGGGCAGTGACAGTGGGTGAGGGGCAGTGACAGAGGGTGAGGGGCAGTGGGTGAGGGGCAGTGACAGTGGGTGAGGGGCAGTGGGTGAGGGGCAGTGACAGTGGGTGAGGGGCAGTGACAGTGGGTGAGGGGCAGTGACAGAGGGTGAGGGGCAGTGGGTGAGGGGCAGTGGGTGAGGGGCAGTGACAGAGGGTGAGGGGCAGTGGGTGAGGGGCAGTGGGTGAGGGGCAGTGACAGTGGGTGAAGGGCAGTGACAGAGGGTGAGGGGCAGTGGGTGAGGGGCAGTGACAGTGGGTGAGGGGCAGTGACAGAGGGTGAGGGGCAGTGGGTGAGGGGCAGTGGGTGAGGGGCAGTGACAGTGGGTGAGGGGCAGTGTCAGTGGGTGAGGGGCAGTGACAGTGGGTGAGGGGCAGTGACAGTGGGTGAGGGGCAGTGGGTGAGGGGCAGTGGGTGAGGGGCAGTGACAGTGAGTGAGGGGCAGTGACAGTGGGTGAGGGGCAGTGACAGTGGGTGAGGGGCAGTGGGTGAGGGGCAGTGGGTGAGGGGCAGTGTCAGTGGGTGAGGGGCAGTGGGTGTGGGGCAGTGGGTGAGGGGCAGTGGGTGAGGGGCAGTGGGTGAGGGGCAGTGGGTGAGGGGCAGTGGGTGAGGGGCAGTGGGTGAGGGGCAGTGACGGTGGGTGAGGGGCAGTGGGTGAGGGGCAGTGACAGTGGGTGAGGGGCAGTGGGTGAGGGGCAGTGGGTGAGGGGCAGTGGGTGAGGGGCAGTGGGTGATGGGCAGTGTCAGTGGGTGAAGGTCAGTGGGTGAGGGGCAGTGTCAGTGGGTGAGGGGCAGTGGGTGAGGGGCAGTGTCAGTGGGTGAGGGGCAGTGGGTGAGGGGCAGTGGGTGAGGGGCAGTGTCAGTGGGTGAAGGTCAGTGGGTGAGGGGCAGTGGGTGAGGGGCAGTGGGTGAGGGGCAGTGGGTGAGGGGCAGTGGGTGAGGGGCAGTGGGTGAGGGGCAGTGTCAGTGGGTGAGGGGCAGTGGGTGAGGGGCAGTGTCAGTGGGTGAGGGGCAGTGTCAGTGGGTGAGGGGCAGTGGGTGAGGGGCAGTGGGTGAGGGGCAGTGGGTGAGGGGCAGTGTCAGTGGGTGAGGGGCAGTGGGTGAGGGGCAGTGGGTGAGGGGCAGTGACAGTGGGTGTGGGGCAGTTACAGTGGGTGAGGGGCAGTGACAGTGGGTGAGGGGCAGTGGGTGAGGGGCAGTGGGTGAGGGGCAGTGGGTGAGGGGCAGTGGGTGAGGGGCAGTGACAGTGGGTGAGGGGCAGTGGGTGAGGGGCAGTGGGTGAGGGGCAGTGGGTGAGTGTCAGTGGGTGAGGGGCAGTGGGTGAGGGGCAGTGGGTGAGGGGCAGTGACAGTGGGTGAGGGGCAGTGGGTGAGGGGCAGTGGGTGAGGGGCAGTGACAGTGGGTGAGGGGCAGTGGGTGAGGGGCAGTGGCAGTGGGTGAGGGGCAGTGTCAGTGGGTGAGGGGCAGTGGGTGAGGGGCAGTGACAGTGAGTGAGGGGCAGTGACAGTGGGTGAGGGGCAGTGACAGTGGGTGAGGGGCAGTGTCAGTGGGTGAGGGGCAGTGTCAGTGGGTGAGGGGCAGTGGGTGAGGGGCAGTGGGTGAGGGGCAGTGGGTGAGGGGCAGTGACAGTGGGTGAGGGGCAGTGACAGTGGGTGAGGGGCAGTGGGTGAGGGGCAGTGACAGTGGGTGAGGGGCAGTGGGTGAGGGGCAGTGGGTGAGGGGCAGTGGGTGAGGGGCAGTGACAGTGGGTGAGGGGCAGTGGGTGAGGGGCAGTCAGTGGGTGAGGGGCAGTGGGTGTGGGGCTGTGGGTGAGGGGCTGTGGGTGAGGGGCAGTGGGTGATGGGCAGTGGGTGAGGGGCAGTGGGTGAGGGGCAGTGGGTGAGGGGCAGTGGGTGAGGGGCAGTGGGTGAGGGGCAGTGACAGTGGGTGAGGGGCAGAGGGTGAGGGACAGTGACAGTGGGTGAGGGGCAGTGGGTGAGGGGCAGTGGGTGAGGGGCAGTGACAGTGGGTGAGGGGCAGTGACAGTGGGTGAGGGGCAGTGTCAGTGGGTGAGGGGCAGTGGGTGAGGGGCAGTGGGTGAGGGGCAGTGGGTGATGGGCAGTGTCAGTGGGTGAGGGGCAGTGTCAGTGGGTGAAGGTCAGTGGGTGAGGGGCAGTGTCAGTGGGTGAGGGGCAGTGGGTGAGGGGCAGTGGGTGAGGGGCAGTGTCAGTGGGTGAGGGGCAGTGGGTGAGGGGCAGTGGGTGAGGGGCAGTGGGTGAGGGGCAGTGGGTGAGGGGCAGTGTCAGTGGGTGAGGGGCAGTGACAGTGGGTGAGGGGCAGTGGGTGAGGGGCAGTGACAGTGGGTGAGGGGCAGTGGGTGAGGGGCAGTGGGTGAGGGGCAGTGTCAGTGGGTGAAGGTCAGTGGGTGAGGGGCAGTGTCAGTGGGTGAGGGGCAGTGACAGTGGGTGAGGGGCAGTGGGTGAGGGGCAGTGACAGTGGGTGAGGGGTAGTGTCAGTGGGTGAGGGGCAGTGGGTGAGGGGCAGTGACAGTGGGTGAGGGGCAGTGGGTGAGGGGCAGTGGGTGAGGGGCAGTGGGTGAGGGGCAGTGGGTGAGGGGCAGTGACAGTGGGTGAGGGGCAGTGGGTGAGGGGCAGTGGGTGAGGGGCAGTGACAGTGGGTGATGGGCAGTGGGTGAGGGGCAGTGGGTGAGGGGCAGTGACAGTGGGTGAGGGGCAGTGACAGTGGGTGAGGGGCAGTGACAGTGGGTGAGGGGCAGTGACAGTGGGTGAGGGGCAGTGGGTGAGGGGCAGTGACAGTGGGTGAGGGGTAGTGTCAGTGGGTGAGGGGCAGTGGGTGAGGGGCAGTGACAGTGGGTGAGGGGCAGTGGGTGAGGGGCAGTGGGTGAGGGGCAGTGGGTGAGGGGCAGTGGGTGAGGGGCAGTGACAGTGGGTGAGGGGCAGTGACAGTGGGTGAGGGGCAGTGGGTGAGGGGCAGTGGGTGAGGGGCAGTGACAGTGGGTGATGGGCAGTGGGTGAGGGGCAGTGGCTGAGGGGCAGTGACAGTGGGTGAGGGGCAGTGACAGTGGGTGAGGGGCAGTGACAGTGGGTGAGGGGCAGTGTCAGTGGGTGAGGGGCAGTGTCAGTGGGTGAGGGGCAGTGACAGTGGGTGAGGGGCAGTGGGTGAGGGGCAGTGGGTGAGGGGCAGTGACAGTGGGTGAGGGGCAGTGGGTGAGGGGCAGTGGGTGAGGGGCAGTGACAGTGGGTGAGGGGCAGTGACAGTGGGTGAGGGGCAGTGGGTGAGGGGCAGTGACAGTGGGTGAGGGGCAGTGGGTGAGTGGCAGTGGGTTAGGGGCAGTGGGTGAGGGGCAGTGACAGTGGGTGAGGGGCAGTGACAGTGGGTGAGGGGCAGTGGGTGAGGGGCAGTGTCAGTGGGTGAGGGGCAGTGGGTGTGGGGCAGTGGGTGAGGGGCAGTGTCAGTGGGTGAGGGGCAGTGTGTGTGGGGCAGTGGGTGAGGGGCAGTGACAGTGGGTGAGGGGCAGTGGGTGAGGGGCAGTGGGTGAGGGGCAGTGGGTGAGGGGCAGTGGGTGAGGGGCAGTGGGTGAGGGGCAGTGACGGTGGGTGAGGGGCAGTGGGTGAGGGGCAGTGACAGTGGGTGAGGGGCAGTGGGTGAGGGGCAGTGGGTGAGGGGCAGTGGGTGAGGGGCAGTGGGTGAGGGGCAGTGGGTGATGGGCAGTGTCAGTGGGTGAGGGGCAGTGTCAGTGGGTGAAGGTCAGTGGGTGAGGGGCAGTGTCAGTGGGTGAGGGGCAG
>NC_135971.1:37491834-37529427 GCF_053455715.1 Rhinoraja longicauda | reverse complement strand
CCTCCCCCTCCCCCTCCCCCTCTTCCTCTCCCCGTTCCCTGTTCCCTCCACTCTCCCCTCCCTCCCCCTCTCTCCTCGCCTCCCCCTGTCCCCACCCTCTCTCCCCTCCCCTTCTCCCTCCCCCACTCTCCCACTCCTCCCTCCCCCTGCCCCATCCCCCTCTCCCCGTCCCCAACCCCCTCCCCTTCTCTCCTCCCACATGCCCCCTCCCAGTCTCCCTTCCCCAACCCACTCTCCCTCCCGCTCTCCCATCCCCTCTCCCTCTCCCCATCCCCTCCCCTTTCCCCAGCACCCCCCTCTCCCTCCGCCTCTCCACTCCCCTCCCCTCTCCCCTCCCCTCGCCCCCTCTCTCTCTCCCTCTCCCACTCGCCCTCTCCTCTCCCTACCCCCACTCTCCCATCCCCTATCCCTCCCCCTCTCCCCATTCCCCTCCCCCTCCCCTCTCCCCATTCCCCTCTCCCCATTCCCCTCCCCCCTTTCCCCTCCCCCTCTCTCCTCCCCTCTCCCTCTGCCCTCCACCTACCTCCTCCTCCCCCTCTCCCCTCCCCACTCCCTCTCCTCCCGTCCCCCTCTCCTCTCCTCTCCCACCCTCTCCTCTCCCACCCCCTCCCCTCTCCCACCCCTCTCCCCTCCCCTCCCCCTCTCTAGCTCAGTCAGGCAGCAACACGACCGCTGCGCCCGATGGAGAAAGGTTCTGGAGAAAAGTTTCCGATGACTCTTGGGGCCTTTTGGAAACCAAATAATAAACCGCGGCATATCCAAGTTGAAGTAGTTGAAGGTTATTGTCGCTGCCACAAAGCCACCTTTTCCCCCCTTCCTCCTCTGCCCCCTTCCACGCCCTCCTCTCCCGCATCCTCCCTCCCTGTCCCCATCCCTCCCCGCTCTGCCCCTCCTTTTACCCCTCCCCTCCTCTTCCCTCTGTCCCCTCTCCCCTTCCCATCCCTATCCTCCCCCCTCCCCCTCCCCCTCTCCCTCCCCGTTCCCTGTTCCCTCCACTCTCCCCTCCCTCCCCCTCTCTCCTCGCCTCCCCCTGTCCCCAACCTCTCTCCCCTCCCCTTCTCCCTCCCCCACTCTCCCACTCCTCCCTCCCCCCTGCCCCACCCCCCTCTCCCCGTCCCCAACCCCCTCCCCTTCTCTCCTCCCACATGCCCCCTCCCAGTCTCCCTTCCCCAACCCACTCTCCCTCCCGCTCTCCCATCCCCTCTCCCCATCCCCTCCCCTTTCCCCAGCACCCCCCTCTCCCTCCGCCTCTCCACTCCCCTCCCCTCGCCCCCTCTCTCTCTCCCTCTCCCACTCGCCCTCTCCTCTCCCTACCCCACCTCTCCCATCCCCCTATCCCCTCCCCCTCTCCCCATAACCCTCCCCCTCTCCCCTCCCCTCTCCCCATTCCCCTCTCCCCATTCCCCTCCCCCCTCTCCCCTCCACCTCTCTCCTCCCCTCTCCCTCTGCCCTCCACCTCCTCCTCCCCCTCTCCCCTCCCCACTCCCCCTCCCCCCTTTCCTCCCGTCCCCCTCTCCTCTCCCACCAGCTCCCCTCTCCCACCCCCCTCTCCCTTCCCCTCCCCCTCTCCCCTCCACTCACCCTCCCCCTCTCCCCCTCTCCTCTCCCACCCCCTTCTCCTCTCCTCTCCCCCTCTCCCATCCCCCTCGCTCCTCTCCCCTCTCCCTCTTCATCCCCCTCCCCCTCTCCTCTCCCTTCCCCTCCCCCCTCCCCCTCTCCCCTCCCCATCCCCCTCTCCTTCCTCCTCTCCCTCCCCCTCCCCTTCTCCCCTACCCCTCTCCCCTTCCCTCCCTCCCTCCCCCCTCCTCCTCTCCATCCCCTCTCCCATCCTCCTCCCCCTCTCCCGCTCACCCCCTCCCCTCTCCCCTCCCCCTCTACCCTCCCCCTCCCCTCCTCCTCTCCCCTTCCCTCTCCCCTCCTCTCCCCCTCCCGCTGCACCCCCTTCTCCCTCCGCCTCTCCTCTCCCCATCCCCCTCTCCCCTCCCTTCCCCCTCTCCCTCCCTGCCCCTCTCCCCTCCCGCTATCATCCCCCTCCCCCTCCCCCTCTCCCCCCTCCCCTCTCCCTCCCCCTTTCCCCTCCCTCTCCCCCCCCCCCCCGTCCGGTGATTTCCAAGCGACAGCGGGGCGCGGCTGCCAGCCGTGGCGCGGCCAATGGGAGCAGAGCGCGTCTGTGAGTCATCAGTTGCTGGGTAGAGCGAGGCTGCACAGGTTGCGTTTCTGTCTCTGGATCAAAGATACTAGAGGAGCGAGATGAACCACCGCGTTAAAATCGCCAATGCTGAAGTGTGGTCCGCAAAGGAGCCATTTTAGTCGGCAAAACACGCCGTTGTTCCGCCTCTCGCGGTGTAATCAGTGTTTTGGGGGAACAATATGTGTGATGATACCATTAAAATGCGGAATATATCTCATCTCTCAATTCACATATTTTTGTTATTTTTCTTTTAAAATGTTTCTGCCAACTAAAATGGCGCCATGACGTACACCTCTCCCCTCCCCCTTCACCCTCTCCACTCCCCCTCTTCCCTCCCCCTCTCGCCTCCCCCTCTCCGCCCTTCATCGTCCCTCCATTCTCGCACCACCATACCTGTCCCAGCCTGTCCACGCCCCTCACCTTTCCCACCACCCCACATCTGCCTCTCATCCTACTCACCCCCCCCCCCCACCTATCACTGTCCCCTAACTTTCTCCCTGTATCCCCCTCCCCTCCACTCCCGGCCATCCCACTCCCCCCTTGGCCACTTTAGTTTGGATTATTATCCATGGTTTGGATTATTATGCATTGGTTGATTTCCATGATGCAGCGGGGCGCGGCTGGCTGGCAGCCGTGGCGCGGCCAATGGGAGCAGAGCGCGGCTGTGAGTCACCAGTTGCTGGGTAGAGCGAGGCTGCACAGGTTGTGTTTCTGTCTCTGAATCACCCGCCGCCCAAAGGCCGCGCGCAGCCCTAATATTCAGCCACCGTCAGAGAGTGATACAGTGTGGAAACAGGCCCTTCGGCCCAACTCGCCCATCGGCCAGCAATGTCCCAGCTAGACTAGCCCCACTTGCCTGCGCTTGGTCCATGTCCCTGAACACCTGTCCTGTCCATGTACCTGTCTGACTGTTTCTTAAACGATGGGATAGTCGCTGCCTCAACTACCTCCTCTGGCAGCTTGTTCCATTCATCCACCCCCTTTTGTGTGAAAAAGTTACCCCTCGGATTTCTAATGAATCTTTTCCCCTTCACCTTGAAAATATGTCCTCTGGTCCTCGATTCCCCTACTCTGGGCAAGAGACTCTGTGCATCTACCCGATCTATTCTTCCCATGGATAATAATTGACTTTAGAAAAACCAGTGTAGATTACGACCCACTCTACATCAATGGGGTCTGTGTGGAAAGGGTACCAGCTTTCAGGTTCCTGGGTACGCACATCGCAGAGGATCTTACCTGGTCTACCAACACCATCACCACAGTAAAGAAGGCACAGCAGAGACTCCACTTCCTGAGGATCCTCAGGAAAACCAACCTGCAGGAGAAGCTCATGTTGTCCTTCTATCGCTGCTCCATCGAGAGTGTGCTGGCATACTGTATAACCACATGGTATGCCAGCTGCTCAGAAAAGGACAGGAAGGCCCTTCAGAGGGTCATCACGACGGCCCAGAAGATCATCGGCTGCTCACTGCCCTCCCTGGAGCACCTGTTCAGCCTACGCTGCCTCAGTAGAGCAGGCAAAATAATAAAAGATCCATCCCACCCCGGCCACCGTCTGTTTGTTCATCTGCCCTCTGGTCGACGTTTCAGGTCGATCAAATCCCGAACAAACAGACTTAAGAACAGTTTTTACCCCAGGGCCATACGAGAACTGAACACTACCTTTGCACTAGGCAACACCGTTAAAAAATCTTGTACTTAATATAATTGTATTTAATTGTATTTATGTATTTATTTGTTTTTGCATTTATTGCATATATGTTTGTACGCACCGTCAGGATTGGCTATTTTTTAATTTCGTTGTACTCGTTGCAATGACAATAAATGAATATTATTATTATTATTATTATGATTATGTACACATATATATCTTCTCCCCTCATCCTCCTGCGCTCCTTGGAATAGAGACCCATCCTCATATCATATCATATCATATACAGCCGGAAACAGGTCTTTTTCGGCCCTCCAAGTCCGTGCCGCCCAGCGATCCCCGTACATTAACACTATCCTACACCCACTAGGGACAATTTTTACATTTACCCAGCCAATTAACCTACATACCTGTACGTCTTTGGAGTGTGGGAGGAAACCGAAGATCTCGGAGAAAACCCACGCAGGTCACGGGGAGAACGTACAAACTCCTTACAGTGCAGCACCCGTAGTCAGGATCGAACCTGAGTCTCCGGCGCTGCATTCGCTGTAAATCAGCAACTCTACCGCTGCGCTACCGTGCCGCCCTACTCAACCTCTCCCTGTAACTCACACCCTCTAGTCCCGGCAACATCCTCGTAAATCTTTTCTGAACCCTTGCAAGCTTGACAATATCTTTCCTATAACATGGTGCCCAGAACACTAAATTATCTCTAAACTAAACTAAACACAATATTCTAAATGCGGTCTCACCAACGTCTTATTCATCTGCAACACGACCTCTCAAGGTCTCTACTCAATACTCCAACTGATGAAGGGCAAAAGCCTTTTTGGCCACCAAATCCACCTGCGACTCCACCTTTAAGGAACCATGCACCTGCAGTCGCAGATCCCTCTGCTCTACAACACTACCCAGAGACCCACCATTCACTGACTGTGTCCTGCCCTCGTTCCACGTCACAAAATGCACCGCCTCACACTTGGACTGAATGCAGGAGATGGACACAAAAGGGCCGCCAGCCCGGAAGACCCTGCTCGCCCGCCACGTATCGAGGACCCACGGGAACCCAGCTGGAGGGCCGGTGGGCAGAGGGAGTGCACGGCCTCGACGGGGGAGTGGGCCGCTGGAGGCCCTGCAGCTGCCTGGGGCTCGGCTGCACCTGGCGCCGGGGGAAGAGGCCGAGCACGTGGACCAGACGCGGTGGAACAGTGGTGGAGGACATCACGGCCACGCTTGGCCAGGCCGACCCTGCACCGCCGCCAGGACAACGCCCCCTCACGGTCAGATCAACATCCCAGCACTCACAACAACTGGCAACGTTGTATTCTGTCTCACTGTGCTGCTGTTGTCCAACATCACTGTATCTGCAATGCTCATCTAATATGTGTCTCAGTGCTCATGTACAGTGATACTTGTTCTCAACTGTATCCAATAATGAATGTTCCTGTACCTCGTTACAGGTGACAAATAAAGTACCATCCCCCTCTCCCCTCCCCCCTCCCCCTCCCACTCACCCCTATGCTCACCCCTCCCCCTCTCCCTCCCCCTCTCCATCTCCTTCCCCCTCTCCCCCCATTCTCCCCTCCCCCCACTCTCCCCTCTACCTCCCCCTCTCCTCTATCCACTCTCCCCTCCCCCTCCCCGCTCCTCTCCCATCCCCCTCCCCTACCCCTCCCCTCTCCCCTCCCTCCCCTCTCCCCTCCCCATCTCCCTCCCCCTCTCCCATCCCCTCCCACTATCCCCTTCCCCATCTCCCACTCTCCTCTCCCACCTCCTGCCCCCTCTCCCTCTCCCCTCCACTCCCGCTCCCCCCTCCCCCTCCCCCTCTCCTCCTCCTCTCCCCTCCCCCCCACGCTGTCTGGGGATTTCCAAGCTCCCCCTCTCCTCTCACACCCTCCTTTCCCCTTCCACTCTCCCCTCCCTGTCCCCGCACCCCTCCCCCTCCCCCTCTCCCTTGTCCCCTCCCGCTCTCCCTCTCCCCTCCCTCCCCCCCACTCCCCCTACCCTCTCCCCTCCCTCTCCCCTATGTTCTCCCCTCCCCCTCCCCATCTCGCTCCCCCTCTCCCCTCTCCCTCCCCATTCTCCCCTCCCCCTCTCCTCCCCCTCTCCTCTCACACCCTCCTCTCCCATCCCCTCCCCTATCCCCTCTCCCCTCCTCGCTCCCCTCCCCTATCCCCTCCACCTCTCCCTTGTCCTCTCCTCTCCCACCTCCTCTCCTCTCCCCTCCCCCTGTCCCCTTCCCCTCCTCGCTCCCCTCCCCCTCTCCCTCACCCTTGTCCCCTCCCCTCCCGCTCTCCCCCCCTCTCCCTCTCCCTTCTCCCCTCTCCCTCTCCCCCTCCCCTCTCCCTCCCCCTCTCTCCTCCCGCTCTCCCCTCTCCCCCTCCCTCTCTCCCTCTCCCCTCTCCCCTCCCCCTCTCCCCTCCCCCTCTGCCGCTCCCCTCTCCCTCTCCCCTCCCCCTCTCCCCTCCCGCTCTCCCCTCTCCCTTCCCCTCCCTCTATCCCCTCCCGCTCTCCCCCTCCCCATTTCCCCTCCCCCTCCCCCTCCCCTCTCCCCTCCCCCTCTCCCCTCTCCCCTCCCCCTCCCGCTCTCCCCTCCCGCTCTCCCCTCTCCCCTCTCCCTTCCCCTCCCTCTCTCCCCTCCCCCTCTCCCGCTCCCCCTCCCCCTTTCCCCTCCCCCTCTCTCCTCCCCCTCTCCCTCTCCCTCTCCCCCTCTCCCCCTCCCCTCCCACTCCCCCCTCCCGCTCTCCCCTCTCCCTCTCCCCTCTCCCCTCCCCTCTCCCCTCCCCCTCTCCCCTCTCCTTCCCCATTCTCCCCTCCCCCTCTCCTCCCCCTCTCCTCTCACACCCTCCTCTCCCATCCCCTCCCCTATCCCCTCTCCCCTCCTCGCTCCCCTCCCCTATCCCCTCCACCTCTCCCTTGTCCTCTCCTCTCCCACCTCCTCTCCTCTCCCCTCCCCCTGTCCCCTTCCCCTCCTCGCTCCCCTCCCCTCTCCCTCACCCTTGTCCCCTCCCGCTCTCCCCCCTCTCCCTCTCCCTTCTCCCCTCTCCCTCTCCCCCTCCCCTCTCCCCTCCCCCTCTCTCCTCCCGCTCTCCCCTCTCCCCTCCTCCCCCTCCCCTCCCCCTCTCCCCTCCCGCTCTCCCCTCCTCCCTCTCCCCTCTCCCCTCTCCCCTCCCGCTCTCCCCCTCCCCTCTCCCTTCCCCTCCCTCTCTCCCCTCCCGCTCTCCCCCTCCCCATTTCCCCTCCCCCTCTCCCCCTCTCCCCTCCCCTCTCCCCTCCCCCTCTCCCCTCACGCTCTCCCCTCTCCCCTCTCCCTTCCCCTCCCTCTCTCCCGCTCCCCCTCTCCCCCTCCCCCTTTCCCCTCCCCCTCTCTCCTCCCCCTCTCCCTCTCCCTCTCCCCCTCTTCCCCTCCCCTCCCCCTCTCCCCTCCCGCTCTCCCCTCTCCCTTCCCCTCCCTCTCTCCCCTCCCTCTCTCCCCTCCCCTCTCTCCCCTCCCCCTCTCTCCTCCCCCTCCCCCCCCCCCCCCCCACGCTGTCTGGGGATTTCCAAGCTGCAGCGGGGCGCGGCTGCCAGCCGTGGCGCGGCCAATGGGAGCAGAGCGCGTCTGTGAGTCATCAGTTGCTGGGTAGAGCGAGGCTGCACAGTTTGCGTTTCTGTCTCTGGATCAAAGATACTAGAGGAGCCGGATGGACCACCGCGTTAAAATCGCCAATGCTGAAGTGTGGTTCGCAAAGGAGCCATTTTAGTCGGCAAAACACGCCGTTGTTCCGCCTCTCGCGGTGTAATCAGTGTTTTGGGGGAACAATATGTGTGATGAGACCATTAAAATGCGGAATATATCTCATCTCAATTCACAGAATTTTGTTATTTTTCTTTTTAAATGTTTCTGCCAACTAAAATGGCGCCATGACGTACACCTCTCCCCTCCCCTTCTCCCCTCCCCCTCCCCCCTCATCCTCCTTTCTCGCACCACCATACCTGTCCCAGCCTGTCCACCCCCCTCCCATTTCCCACCACCCCACATCTGCCTCTCATTCTACTCTCAAAATAAATTGAACGAAAATCATTTGCCACGCTCCCCTACTCTTCCCCCCTCCCCTCCCCCTCTCCTCGCCCCCCCTCCCCTTCCCCTCCACCGCTCCCCTGGCCCTCCCCCCTCTCCCTCCCCCTCCTCTCCCCCCCCCACTCTCCCCTCCTCTCCCCCCCCCACTCTCCCCTCCCCTCCCCCTCTCCCCTCCCCACTCCCCCTTTCCCATCTCCCTCTCCCATCCCCCTCTCCCCTCCCTCTCCCCATCCTCTCCCCTATCCCCTCCCCCACTCCCCCTACCCTCTCCCCTCCTCCTCTCCCCTCCCCATCTCCCTCCCCCTCTCCCTCCCCATTCTCCCCTCCCCCTCTCCTCTCCCCCCCTCTCCCATCCCCTCCCACTATCCCCTTCTCCCTCTCCCACTCTCCTCTCCCCTCCCCCTCTCCTCCCCCTCTCCCTCTCCCCTCCACTACCACTCCCTCCTCCCCCTCTCTCCCCCCCACGCTGTCTGGGGATTTCCAAGCTCCGCCTCCCCCTCTCCTCTCACACCCTCCTTTCCCCTTCCCCTCTCCCCTCCCTCCCCCCGCACCCCTCCCCCTCTCCCTTGCCCCCTCCCGCTCTCCCCCTCTCCCTCTCTCCTCCCTCTCCCCTCCCTCCCCCCCCACTCCCCCTACCCTCTCCCCTCCCCTCCCTCTCCCCTATGTTCTCCCCTCCCCCCTCCCCATCTCGCTCCCTCCCCTCTCCCTCCCCATTCTCCCCTCCCCCTCTCCTCCCCCTCTCCTCTCACACCCTCCTCTCCCACCTCCTCTCCTGTCCCCTCCCCCTCACCCTTGTCCCCTCCCCTCCCGCTCTCCTCCCGCTCTCCCCTCTCCCTTCCCCTCCCTCTCTCCCCTCTCCCGCTCCCCTCCCCTTTCCCCTCCCCTCTCCCCACTCCCCTACCCCCTCTCCCCTCCCCCTCTCTCCCCTCCCCCTCTCTCCCTCTCCCCTCCCCCTCTCTCCCTCTCCCCCTCCCCCTCTCCCTTCCCCCTATCCCCTCTCCCCCCTCCCCCTCTCCCCTCCCCCACGCTGTCTGGGGATTTCCAAGCAGCAGCGGGGCGCGGCTGCGAGCCGTGGCGCGGCCAATGGGAGCAGAGCGCGTCTGTGAGTCATCAGTTGCTGGGTAGAGCGAGCCTGCACAGGTTGCGTTTCTGTCTCTGGATCAAAGATACTAGAGGAGCCGGATGGACCACAGAGTTAAAATCGCCAATGCTGAAGTGTGGTTCGCAAAGGAGCCATTTTAGTCGGCAACACACGACGTTCTTCTGCCTCTCGCGGTGTAATCAGTGTTTTGGGGGAACAATATGTGTGATGATACCATTAAAATGCGGAATATATCTGATCTCTCAATTCACAGATTTTTCTTTTTAAATGTTTCTGCCAACTAAAATGGCGCCATGACGTCCACTCTCCCCTCCCCCTTTCCCCTATCCCCTCCCCTTCTCCCCCCTTCATCCTCCCTTCTCGCACCACCATACCTGTCCCAGCCTGTCCACCCCTCCCCTTTCCCACCACCCCACATCTGCCTCTCATTCTACTCTCAAAATAAATTGAACGAAAATCATTTGCCACGCTCCCCTCCCCCCCCCCCCCCCCCCCCGCTGTCTGGGGATTTCCACTGGATTCACTTTCGCTGCGAAGGTGCAGCGGGGCGCGGCTGGCTGCCAGCCGTGGCGCGGCCAATGGGAGCAGAGCGCGGCTGTGAGTCACCAGTTGCTGGGTAGAGCGAGGCTGCACAGGTTGTGTTTCTGTCTCTGAATCACCCGCCGCCCAAAGGCCGCGCGCAGCCCTAATATTCAGCCACCGTCAGAGAGTGATACAGTGTGGAAACAGGCCCTTCGGCCCAACTCGCCCTTCGGCCAGCAATGTCCCAGCTAGACTAGCCCCACTTGCCTGCGCTTGGTCCATGTCCCTGAACACCTGTCCTGTCCATGTACCTGTCTGACTGTTTCTTAAACGATGGGATAGTCATATCATATATATACAGCCGGAAACAGGCCTTTTCGGCCCACCAAGTCCGTGCCGCCCAGCGATCCCCGCACATTAACACTATCCTACACCCACTAGGGACAATTTTCACATTTACCCAGCCAATTAACCTACATACCTGTACGTCTTTGGACGTACATACCTGTACGTCGCTGCCTCAACTACCTCCTCTGGCAGCTTGTTCCATTCACCCACCCCCTTTTGTGTGAAAAAGTTACCTCTCGGATTCCTAATAAATCTTTTCCCCTTCACCTTGATACTATGTCCTCTGGTCCTCGATTCCCCTACTCTGGGCAAAATACATTGTGCATCTACCCAATCTATTCCTCTCATCATTTTGTACACATATATATCATCTCCCCTCATCCTCCTGCGCTCCTTTGAATAGAGACCCATCCTACTTAACCTCTCCCTGTAACTCACACCCTCTGGTCCTGGCAACATCCTCGTAAATCTTTTCTGAACCCTTGCAAGCTTGACAATATCTTTCCTATAACATGGTGCCCAGAACTCTAAATTATCTCTAAACTAAACTCAACACAATATTCCAGAGAGAGCTGGATAGAGCTCTTAAGGATAGCGGAGTCAGGGGGTATGGGGAGAAGGCAGGAACGGGGTACTGATTGAGAATGATCAGCCATGATCACATTGAATGGCGCTGCTGGCTTGAAGGGCCGAATGGCCTCCTCTTGCACATCTTGTCTATTATCTATTCTAAGTGCGGTCTCACCAACGTCTTATTCATCTGTAACACGACCTCTCAAGGTCTCTACTCAATACTCTAACTGATGAAGGCCAAAAGCCTTTTTGACCACCTAATCTACCTGCGACTCCACCTTTAGGGAACCATGCACCTGCAGTCGCAGATCCCTCTGCTCTACAACACTACCCAGAGACCCACCATTCACTGACTGTGTCCTGCCCTCGTTCCACGTCACAAAATGCACCGCCTCGCACTTGGACTGAATGCAGGAGATGGACACAAAAGGGCGTCCAGCCCGGAAGACCCGGCTCGCCCGCCACGTATCGAGGACCCACGGGAACCCAGCTGGAGGGCCGGTGGGCAGAGGGAGTGCACGGCCTCGACGGGGGAGTGGGCCGCTGGAGGCCCTGCAGCTGCCTGGGGCTCGGCTGCACCTGGCGCGGCGGGAAGAGGCCGAGCACGTGGACCAGACGCGGTGGAGCAGCGGTGGAGGACATCACGGCCACGCTTGGCCAGGCCGACCCTGCAAGGCCGCCAGGACAACGGGCCCTCACGGTCAGATCAACATCCCAGCACTCACAACAACTGGCACTTCAACATGGCGCCACACTGGCAACGTTGTATTCTGTCTCACTGTGCTGCTGCTGTCCAACACCACTGTATCTGCAATGCTCATCTAATATGTATCTCAGTGCTCATGTACAGTGATACTTGTTCACAACTGTATCCAATAATGAATGTCCCTGTACCTCGGTACAGGTGACAAATAATGTACCATCCCCCTCCCCCTCTCCCCCTCTCCCTCTCCTCTCCCCCTCTCCCTCTCCCCTCCCCCTCACCCTCTCCCCTCCCCCTCTCCCCCTCTCCCCTCCCCCTCTCCCCTCCCCCTCACCCTCTCCCCTCCCCCTCTCCCCTCCCCCTCACCCTCTCCCCTCCCCCTCTCCCCTCCCCTCACCCTCTCCCCTCCCCCTCTACCCTCCCCCTCTCCCTCTCCCCCTCCTTCCCCCTCTCCCACTCCCCTCCCTCTCCCCATCACCTCTCCCCCTCCCCTCTCCCTCTCCCCTATGCTTCCCCCTCCCCCTCTCCCCACCCCATCTCCCTCCCCCTCTCCCCCATTCTCCCCTCCCCCTCTCCCTTCCCCCTCTCCCCCTCCCCTCCCCTCTCCCCTTCCCCTCTCCTCTCCCTTCCCCTCCCCCTCTCCCCTCCCCATCTCCCTCTCCACCCCACTCTCCCATTCCCCGCTCCTCTCCCTCTCTCCCTTCCCCATCCCCCTCACCTCTTCTCCCCTTCCACTCTCCCCTCCCCCTCCCGTCTCCCCTCCCACTCTCCCCTCCCTCTCCCCTCCCCTTCTCCCCTCCCTCTCCCCTCCCCCTCCCCCCCACTCTCCCCTCTACCTCCCCCTCTCCTCTCCCCTATCCCCTCCCCCTCCCCGCTCCTCTCCCATCCCCCTCCCCTCCCACTCTCCTCCCTCCCCCTCTCCCCTCCACTCCCCTCTCCCTGTCCCACCTCCCTTTCCCCCTTCCCCTCTCCCCTCCCTCCCCATCTCCCCTCCCCATCTCCCCTCCCCATCTCCCCTCCCCCTCTCCCCATCTCCCTTCCACCTCTCCCCTCCCATCCCCCTCTCCCCTCCCCCTCTCTCCTCCCTCTCCCCTATCCCCTCCCCCACTCCCCCTACCCTCTCCCCTCCCTCTCCCCTATGCTCTCCCCTCCTCCTCTCCCCTCCCCACCTCCTTCCCCTCTCCCCTCTCCCTCCCCATTCTCCCCCTTCCCGTCTCCCCCCCTCCCCCTCTCCTCTCACACCCTCCTCTCCCATCCCCTCCCCCTATCCCCCTCTCCCACTCTCCTCTCCCACCTCCTCTCCCCTCCCCCTCTCCCTTGTCCCCTCCCCTCCCGCTCTCCCCTCAATCTCCCCTCTCTCCCCCTCTTCCCCTCTCCCTCTCCCCTCCCCCTCTCCCCCTCCCCCCCCCCACGCTGTCTGGGGATTTCCAAGCACCCCCTCCCCCTCTCCTCTCACACCCTCCTTTCCTCTTCCCCTCTCCCCTCCCCGTCCCCGCTCCCCTCCCCTCTCCCCTCTCCCTTGTCCCCTCCCGCTCTCCCTCTCCCCCTGTCCCCTCCCCCTCTCCCCTCCCCCTCTCCCCTCCCCCTCCCCATCTCCCCTCCCCATCTCCCCTCCCCTTCCCCCTCCCCCTCTCCCTCTCCCCTCCCTCTCCCCCACTCCCCCTACCCTCTCCCCTCCCTTCTCCTCTCCCCCCTCCCCATCTCCCTCCCCATCTCCCCTCTCCCTCCCCATTCTCCCCTCCCCCTCTCCCTCTCCTCCCCCTCTCCTCTCACACCCTCCTCTCCTATCCCCTTCCCCCTCTCCCACTCTCCTCTCCCACCTCCTCTCCCCTCCCCCCTCCCCTCCCGCTCTCCCTTCCCCCTCTCCCCTCCCCTTCCCTCTCTCCCCTCAACTCTCCCTCTCCCTCTCCCTCTCCCCTCCCCCTCCCTCTCTCCTCTCCCCTCTCCCCCCCACGCTGTCTGGGGATTTCCAAGATCCCCCTCCCCTCCCCCTCCCTTCTCACACCCTCCTCTCCAATCCCCTCCCCCTATCCCCACCTCGCTCCCCTCCCCCTCTCCCTTGTCCTCTCCTCTCCCACCTCCTCTCCTCTCCCCTCCCCCTTGTCCCCTTCCCCTCCTCGTTCCCCTCCACCTCTCCCATCCCCCTCTCCCTCCTCCCCTCCCGCTCTCCCATCCCCCTCTCCCTCCTCCCCTCCCGCTCCCCCCTCCCCCTCTCCCCTCCCGCTCTCCCCTCTCCCTTCCCCACCCTCTCTCCCCTCTCCCTCTCCCCCTCCCACTCTCCCATCCACCTCACCCTCTCCCCTCCCCCCTCCCCCTCTCCCCTCTCCCTTCCCCTCCCTCTCTCCCCTCCCCTCTCCCTCTCCCCTCTCCCCCTCCCTCTCTCCCATCCACCTCTCCCTCTCCCCCTCTGCATCTCCCCTCCCCCTCCCACTCTCCCCTCCTCCTCTCCCCTCCCCCTCTCTTCTCCCCCTCTCCCTCTCCCCTCCCCCTCTCCACTCCCCCTCCTTTTATCCCCCCTCTCCCCACCCCCTCCCCCTCTCTCCTCCCCTCCCCCTCTCCCTTCCCCCTCTCTCCTCCCCCTCCCCATTTCCCCTCCCACTCACCCCTCCCCCTCTTCCCTCCCACTCTCCCCTCCCCTCCACTCCCCCCTCCCCCACCCACTCTCCCCTCCCCCTCCCCCTCTCCCCACCCCCCCTCCTCTCCTCTCTCACCTCCCCTCCCCTTCTCCTCTCCCCTCCCCCTCTCCCCTCCTCCTCTCCCCGCCCCCTCTCCCCTCCCCCTATCCTCTCCCCCTCTCCACTCTCCCCTCCCTCTCCCTTTCTCCCCCCTCTCCCCACCCCCTCTCTCCTCCCCTCCCCCTCTCCCCTCCCCTCTCCCTTCCCCCTCTCTCCTCCCCCTCCCCATTTCCCCTCCCACTCTCCCCTCCCACTCTCCCCTCCCCTCCACCCCCCTCCCACTCCCCCTCTCCTCTCCCCTCCCCCTCTCCACTCCTCCTCTCCCCTCTCCCCTCCCCCTCTCCTCTCCCCTCCCTTCTCCTCCCCCTTCTCCTCTCCCCTCCTCCTCTCCCCGCCCCCTCTCCTCTCCCCCTCTCAATCTCCCCTCCCCCTCCCCTCTCCCCTCCTCCTCTACCCTCCCCCTCTCCTCTCCCCCTCTCCCTCTCCCCTCCCCCTATCCACTCTCCCCTCCCCCCTTTCTCCCCCCTCTCCCCACCCCCTCCCCTCTCTCCTCCCCCTCTCCCCTCCCCTCTCCCTTCCCCCTCTCCCTTCCCCCTCCCCATTTCCCCTCCCACTCTCCCCTCCCTCTTTTCCCTACCCCTCTCCCCTCCCCTCCACTCCCCTCCCCCTTCTCACCCCTCTCCCCTCCCCCTCTCCCCTCCTCCTCTCCCCTCCCCCTCTCCTCTCCATCTCCCCTCCCCCCTCCCCCTCTCCCCTCCTCCTCTCCCCTCCCCCTCTCCCCTCCCCCTCTCCTCTCCCCCTCTCCACTCTCCTCTCTCAGGGAGAGAGAAAACGGGTAATTATAGACCAGTTAGTCTGACATCAGTGGTGGGGAAGATGCTGGAGTCAATTATATAAGACGAAATTGCTGAGCATTTGGATAGCAGTAACGGGATCATTCCGAGTCAGCATGGATTTACGAAGGGGAAATGATGCTTGACAAATCTACTGGAATTTTTTGAGGATGTAACTAGGAAAATTGACAGGGGAGAGTCAGTGGATGTGGTGTACCTCGACTTTCAGAAAGCCTTCGACAAGGTTCCACATAGGAGATTAGTGGGCAAAATTAGGGCACATGGTATTGGGGGTAGGGTACTGACATGGATAGAAAATTGGTTGACAGACAGAAAGCAAAGAGTGGGGATAAATGGGTCCCTTTCGGAATGGCAGGCAGTGACCAGTGGGGTACCGCAAGATTTGGTGCTGGGACCCCAGCTATTTACGATATACATTAATGACTTAGATGAAGGGATTAAAAGTACCATTAGCAAATTTGCAGATGATACTAAGCTGGGGGGTAGTGTGAATTGCGAGGAAGATGCAATAAGGGTGCAGGGTGACTTGGACAGGTTGTGTGAGTGGGCAGATACATGGCAGATGCAGTTTAATGTGGATAAGTGTGAGGTTATTCACTTTGGAAGTAAGAATAGAAATGCAGATTATTATCTGAATGGTGTCAAGTTTTGAAAGAGTCAAGTCAAGTCAAGTCAAGTCAAGTCAATTTTATTTGTATAGCACATTTAAAAACAACCCACGTTGACCAAAGTGCTGTACATTTGATTAGGTTCCAATAGAAAAAAAATGAAAACATACAGTAGCACGCAAACAGTTCACAGCGCCTCCTCAATGAGCCTCAAACGCTAGGGAGTAGAAATATGTTTTGAGCCTGGACTTAAAGGAGTCGATGGAGGGTGCAGTTCTGATGGGGAGAGGGATGCTGTTCCACAGTCTAGGAGCTGCAACCGCAAAAGCGCGGTCACCCCTGAGTTTAAGCCTAGACCGTGGGATAGTGAGTAGCCCCAAGTCGGCCGACCTGAGGGACCTGGAGTTAGAGAGGTGGGTTAGAAGATTGTTGATATGGGGGGGGAATGTCCATTTAGGGCTTTATATGTGAATAGGAGGAGCTTGAAGTTGATTCTGTACCGTATAGGGAGCCAGTGGAGAGAGGCCAGAATCGGCGTGATGTGGTCCCTTTTACGGGTACCCGTCAGGAGTCTCGCTGCGGCGTTTTGGACCAGTTGCAGGCGGGACAGGGAAGATTGGCTGATCCCAGTGTATAGGGAGTTGCAGTAGTCTAGGCGGGAGGAAATGAAAGCGTGAATGATTTTTTCTGTGTCGTCGAATTGGAGGAAAGGTTTGATTTTAGCTATGGTTCGAAGTTGGAAGAAGCTGGCTTTTACCACAGCGTTGACTTGCTTATCAAATTTTAATGCAGAGTCAAATATTATGCCGAGGTTTTTGACATGCGGTTTGACTAGGCAGGATAGGCTTCCAAGACTGCCTGTTATCGATTTGATGGAGTCGGGGGCGAATAGGATGACCTCAGACTTGCTCTCATTTAATTGGAGGAAGTTCTGTGCCATCCAACATTTTATGTCCTCAAGGCAGTGTGAGAGGCTGTTTAAATTTGACTGGTTGTTGGGTTTCAGGGGGAGGTAAAGCTGAGTGTCATCGGCATAGCAGTGGAAAGAAATGCCGTGCCTTTGAATGATATGGCCAAGGGGGAGCATGTATAGAGAGAAGAGAATGGGGCCTAGGATGGAGCCTTGTGGAACTCCGCAGGAGAGGCTAGCTGGAGCAGAGGAATAACTGCCTATGTTGATGGCGAAACTCCTATCTTTGAGGTACGAAGCGAACCAGCTCAGGGCAGTGCCATCAATGCCAACCGCGTACCGGAGACGGTCAATAAGGATGGTGTGGTCCACTGTATCGAACGCTGCGCTGAGGTCGAGAAGGAGCAGGATTGCACAGTCGCCGGTGTCGATGGCGAGAAGCAGGTCGTTGTGTACCTTCAACAAGGCAGACTCTGTGCTGTGGTGGGCTCTGAAACCTGACTGGAAACTTTCCAGGATGGTGCTTTGGTGCAGGTAGGGCACTAATTGGTTTAGAATTGCCTTTTCAAGGACTTTTGACAGGAATGGCAGTTTGGAAATGGGTCTGTAGTTGCTAGGCAAGGTGGGGTCTAGGTTAGGTTTTTTCAGTAGGGGCTGGACCACCGCGTGCTTGAAACAGGTTGGAACAGTGCCAGTGGCCAGAGAACTGTTGATAATAGAGAGGATGCTGGGACCGGCTATTGCAATGACATCCTTCAGAAGGGCAGTGGGGGAAGGATCAAGGGGGCAGGTTGCAGGTTTCATAGCGGAGACAAGCTTTGCAAGGGAGGATAGAGTGACGGGTTGGAAGCAGTCCAATTTAGATGAACAGACTAGTGAGACAGCTAGGTCACGGGTGGGAGGGGAAATGTTCATTCTAATATTCTCAACTTTGTTGGTGAAAAATTTAGCGAATTCTTTGCACTTAGCAGGGGACCCAACTAAGCTGGTACTGGGGGCGGGACATATGACAGAGGTAATTGTTCTAAATAGGACCTTGGAGTTATGAGAGTTTTTGGAAATAAGGTCGGAGAAGTATTGTGCTAAAGAGGGGATGTTCAACGAGATCTGGGTGTCCTAGTGCATCAGTCACTGAAAGGAAGCATGCAGGTACAGCAGGCAGTGAAGAAAGCCAATGGAATGTTGGCCTTCATAACAAGAGGAGTTGAGTATAGGAGCAAAGAGGTCCTTCTACAGTTGTACCGGGCCCTGGTGAGACCGCACCTGGAGTACTGTGTGCAGTTTTGGTCTCCAAATTTGAGGAAGGATATTCTTGCTATTGAGGGCGTGCAGCGTAGGTTCACTAGGTTAATTCCCGGAATGGCGGGACTGTCGTATGTTGAAAGGCTGGAGCAATTAGGCTTGTATACACTGGAATTTAGAAGTATAAGAAAATAACTGCAGATGCTGGTAAAGAAGGGTCTCGACCCGAAACGTCACCCATTCCTTCTCTCCCGAGATGCTGCCTGACCCGCTGAGTTACTCCAGCATTTTGTGAATAAAAAAACTGGAATTTAGAAGGATGAGGGGGGGTCTTATTGAAACATATTAGATAATTAGGGGATTGGAAACACTAGAGGCAGGAAACATGTTCCCAATGTTGGGGGAGTCCAGAACAAGGAGCCACAGTTTAATAATAAGGGGTAGGCCATTTAGAACGGAGATGAGGAAGAACTTTTTCGGTCAGAGGGTGGTGAAGGTGTGGAATTCTCTGCCTCAGAAGGCAGTGGAGGCCAGTTCGTTGGATGCTTTCAAGAGAGAGCTGGATAGAGCTCTTAAGGATAGCGGAGTTAGGGGGTATGGGGAGAAGGCAGGAACGGGGTACTGATTGAGAGTGATCAGCCATGATCGCATTGAACGGCGGTGCTGGCTCGAAGGCCTGAATGGCCTCCTCCTGCACCTATTGTCTATTGTCTATTGTCCCTCTCCCCTCCCCCTCTCCCCTCCCCCCCCCCCCCCCCCCCCCCGCTGTCTGGGGATTTCCACTGGATTCACTTTCGCTGCGAAGGTGCAGCGGGGCGCGGCTGCCAACCGTGGCGCGGCCAATGGGAGCAGAGCGCGGCTGTGAGTCACCAGTTGCTGGGTAGAGCGAGGCTGCACAGGTTGTGTTTCTGTCTCTGAATCACCCGCCGCCCAAAGGCCGCGCGCAGCCCTAATATTCAGCCACCGTCAGAGAGTGATACAGTGTGGAAACAGGCCCTTCGGCCCAACTCGCCCATCGGCCAGCAATGTCCCAGCTAGACTAGCCCCACTTGCCTGCGCTTGGTCCATGTCCCTGAACACCTGTCCTGTCCATGTACCTGTCCAAGTGTCGCTTAAGTGCGGTTATAGCACCTGTCTCAACCACATACTCTGGCAGATTGTTCCACAATCCCACCACAATGTCTATGACTCAGGACTCATGTCCCCAGGGTCTGTGCCCCCAGGGGTCATGTCCTAGAGTCAGTGTCTCAGGATCCGCCCGAGGGTCTGTGTCCCCACGGTCTGTGTCTCAGGGTGTGTGTGTGTGTGTGAGTGTGTGTGTGTGTGTGTGTGTGAATGTGTGTGTGAGTGTGTGTGTGTGTGTGTGTGTGTGTGTGTGTGTGTGTGTGTGTGAATGTGTGTGTGTGTGAGTGTGTGTGTGTGTGTGTGTGTGTGTGTGTGTGTGTGTGTGTGTGTGTGTGTGTGTGTGTGTGTGTGTGTGTGTGTGTGTGTGTGTGTGTGTGTGTGTGTGTGTGTGTGTGTGTGTGATGTCTGTGGCCCCACGGTCTGAGTGCACAAGGTCTCTCTCCCCTGGGTCCGCGCCTCTGGTCTGTTCCCGAGTCTCTGTCCTTAGATTCTGTCCCAGGGACTGTCCTTAGTCTGTCTCATAGTCTGTGTCCCATGGTCTGTGTCAGAGTCTGTGTCCCAGGGTCTGTGTCTCAGGGTCTGTGTCTCAGGGTCTATGTCATGGTCGGGGTCTGTGTGTCAGGGTGTATATGTCAGGGACTGTGTGCCAGGGTGTGTGTGTCAGGGTGTGTGTGTCAGGGTGTGTGTGTCAGGGTGTGTGTCAGGGTGTGTGTGTCAGGGTGTGTGTCAGGGTGTGTGTGTCAGGGTGTGTGTCAGGGTGTGTGCCAGGGTGTGTGTCAGGGTGTGACCCAGGGTGTGTGTGTCAGGGTGTGTGTGTCAGGGTGTGTGTGTCAGGGTGTGTGTGTCAGGGTGTGTGTCAGGGTGTGTGTGTCAGGGTGTGTGTCAGGGTGTGTGTCAGGGTGTGTGTGTCAGGGTGTGTGTCAGGGTCTGACCCAGGGTGTGTGTCAGGGTGTGTGCCAGGGTCTGACCCAGGTTGTGTGTCAGGGTGTGTGTGTCCGGGTGTGTGTGTCAGGGTCTGTCCTCAGGGTGTGTGTCAGGGTGTGTGTCAAGGTGTGTGTCAGGGTTTGTGTGCGTGGGTCCCGCCTCTCTCTCCCGCTTCTGAGAATGGGCCCGCACTTGTCCTCCACTATCACCCTGAGTACCGGCCCACCACAGGGCTGTGTTTTGTGCCCCATGTTCTACTCCTTATTCACACACGACTGGATTCGACACCAACACCATTGTCAAGTTTACAGACGACACAACGGTGTTCGGGCTGATCACCAACGGTGATGAAATAAACTACAGAGCGGAGGTGCAGAACCTGGCGGACTGGTGCTCTGATAACAACCTGTCCCTAAATACCATCAAGACCAAGGAGCTGATCATCAACTTCCGTAGGACACACAACGGGGAATACGCCCCGATCCTTATCAACGAGGACAGTGTGGAGAGAGTGTCCAGCTTCAGGTTTCTGGGCACTCACTTTTCAGAGGACCTAACATGGTCCAATAACACCGCTGCGCTGGTCAAGAAGGCGTAGCAACGACTGTTCTACGTAAGAACACTGAAAAAGTCTGGTCTACCCCAACCGCTGCTGACGATCTTCTACCGCTGCACCATAGAGAGCATCCTAACACATGGCATCCCTGTGTGGTATCACAGCTGCACGGAATCAGAGAGGAAAGCTCTTCAGCGGGTAGTCCATAGAGCTCAGAACACCATCGGAACACAGCTACCAGCCTTGGAGGGCATCTACAACACACGATGCCTCAGGAAAGACACCAGCATCCACAAAGACTGCTCACACCCCTGCAACAGTCTGTTCCAACTTCTACCATCGGGCAGACGATACAAGGCCTTCTACGCCCGCACCTCCAGACTCAGGAACAGCTTCATCCACAGGGCCATAGCTGCTATGAACCGGTCCTGCTGAGCCTGGCTGTCACATCGCACAGTGAACCGGCACAGACCTACTTGCACTTTATTCTGCTTTAAAACTTCTAATTTGTTTCATTGGATTGTTTAAATTAATACTGATTAGCTAATTGATTATTGCATCGTATGGGAGGTGCATTCCCAATCTCGTTGTACCCCTGTACAATGGCAATAAAGATAAATGTGAGGTTATCCACTATAAATGTGAGGTTATCCACTATAAATGTGAGGTTATCCACTATAAATGTGAGGTTATCCACTATAAATGTGAAGTTATCCACATAAATGTGAGGTTATCCACTTTGGTGGCAAGAACAGGAAAGCAGGCTATTATCTGAATGGTGGCCAATTAGGAAAAGGGGAGATACAACGAGACCTGGGTGTCGTGGTACACCAGTCATTGAAAGTAGGCATGCAGGTGCAGCAGGCAGTGAAGAAAGCGAATGGTATGTAGGCATTCATAACGAGGGGATTTGAGTATAGGAGCAGGGAGGTTCTGCTGCAGTTGTACAGGGCATTGGTGAGACCACACCTGGAGTATTGCGTACAGTTTTGGTCTCCTAATCTGTGGAAAGACATTCTTGCCACAAAGAAGGTTCACCAGATTGATTCCTGGGATGGCAGGACTTTCATATGAAGAAAGACTGGATAGACTCGGCTTGTACTCGCTGGAATTTAGAAGATTGAGGGGGGATCTTATAGAAACTTACAAAATTCTTAAGGGGTTGGACAGGCTAGATGCAGGAAGATTGTTCCCGATGTTGGGGAAGTCCAGAACAAGGGGTCACAGTTTAAGGATAAGGGGGAAGTCTTTTAGGACCGAGATGAGAAAGTTTTTTTTCACACAGAGAGTGGTGAATCTGTGGAATTCTCTGCCACAGAAGGTAGTTGAGGCCAGTTCATTGGCTATATTTAAGAGGGAGTTAGATGTGGCCCTTGTGGCTAAAGGGATCAGGGGGTATGGAGAGAAGGCAGGTACGGGATACTGAGTTGGATGATCAGCCATGATCATATTGAATGGCGGTGCGTACAGGCTCGAAGGGCCGAATGGCCGAATGGCCTACTCCTGCACCTATTTTCAATGTTTCTATGTTTCTATATTGTATTGTATTGTGTTGTATTGTATTCAGCTTTCGCTTTCATGAGCTAACCTCCCGAACTCCACTCTACCCGGCAACCGGTGACGCGGCGCCAGCTGCGCTGCTGATTGGACAGACTCGGCTATTTTTCACCTCCTTATATTCAACCGCGCATGCGCCCAGGACTGACAAACTCCCCGGGACCCGGACAGACCCGGACAGACCATGGGGTGCCCGCTGCTGCTGCTGCTGCTGCTGCTGCTGCTGCCCGCCCTCCTGTGGGCAGCTCAACCCGCAGGTGGGTGACGGGCAGTGACGGGCTGCCAACACAGGCCCCCATACTGGCTGAGGGGCAGAGTCAGTGGGTGAGGGGCAGTGGGTGAGGGGCAGTGGGTGAGGGGCAGTGTCTGTGTCTGAGGGGCAGTGGGTGAGGGGCAGTGGGTGATGGGCAGTGACGGGCTGCCAACCCTGGCCCCCACACTGGCTGAGGGGCAGAGTCAGTGGGTGAGGGGCAGTGGGTGAGGGGCAGTGTCAGTGGATGAGGGGCAGTGGGTGAGGGGCAGTGTCAGTGGATGAGGGGCAGTGGGTGAGGGGAATGGGTGAGGGGCAGTGGGTGAGGGGCAGTGGGTGAGGGGCAGTGTCGGTGGGTGAGGGGCAGTGGGTGAGGGGCAGTGGGTGAGGGGCAGTGTCGGTGGGTGAGGGGCAGTGTCGGTGGGTGAGGGGCAGTGGGTGAGGGGCAGTGTCGGTAGGTGAGGGGCAGTGGGTGAGGGGGAGTGGGTGAGGGGCAGTGGGTGAGGGGCAGTGGGTGAGGGGCAGTGGGGGAGTGTCGGTGGGCGAGGGGCAGTGGGGGAGTGTCGGTGGGTGAGGGGCAGTGGGTGAGGGGGAGTGGGTGAGGGGCAGTGGGTGAGGGGCAGTGGGTGAGGGGCAGTGGGTGAGGGGCAGTGGGTGAGGGGCAGTGGGTGAGGGGCAGTGGGGGAGTGTCGGTGGGTGAGGGGCAGTGGGTGAGGGGCAGTGTCAGTGGGTGAGGGGCAGTGTCGGTGGGTGAGGATCAGTGTCGGGCTGGGCACAGGGTTCACTTGTCAGTGGGTGAGGGGCAGTGGGTGACGGGCTGGGCACAGGGTAACAGCCCCGGGCAGTGGGTGAGGGTGTGTCGGGCTGGGCACCCTTGTTTCTGTCAGGGGATGAGGGGGTCAGTGGTCAGATGGGCACAGGGTTCACCAGTCAGTGGGTGAGGGTCAGTGTGGGGCTGGCCACAGCATAATAACCCCCGGTACATTGACACAGGGAGATCGGGCGGGTGAAGAAGGGATGTGGGTGATTTGGGCGATAAGTCAAAGGAGAATCCTGAGAGTTTCTGCAAGTCTGTAAAGAGCAAAAGAGTAATTATAATCGGTGCAGGATGAATATGATGGTGTGTGTGTGTGTGTGGAGCCACGGGAGGTTGGTGAGGTTGCATCTGTGTTTACAGGACAGATGATCATAGAAACTAAGATTTACGGGAAATGAACAGCCGTGTGTTGGAATGACTCCACATTATAAAAGAGGCGGTGCTGTGGGTCTTACGGCATATTCAGTAGTAGAAACAAAGACCTGTAGATGCAGGTTGGTTATTACACAAGAGGATAATGTAAAGCCACGGTGCAGAGTGCTGGTGTCAGCACGATGCTCTTATACTCCCGGGAATCCCCGGTCACGGTCCACAGTCCACAGTCCACAGTCCAACCTCTCCCTGGCCGCCGGCAGCCGCTTCCCACAAGCTCCGCCCGCAGCACGGACCGGCACGGATCAGTTCACTCCATCGTGAACCTCCCGGGCCGGCTCCGCCCGGACCCTCACGGCCACGGCCGAGGGAAGCAGAGATCATCACAGCCCCGTGTCCCAGCGTGGGGAATACGGTCTGTCCCCAGGGTCTGTTGTCAGGGTGTGTGTGTCAGTGTGTGTGTGGGTGTGTGTGTCAGGGTCTGTGTGTGTCAGGGTGTGTGTGTCACGGTCTGTGTGTCAGGGTCTGTGTGTGTCAGGGTCTGTGTGTCAGTGTGTGTGTGTCAGGGTGTGTGGGGGTGTGTGTGTGTCAGGGTGTGTGTGTCAGGGTCTGTGTGTGTCAGGGTCTGTGTCTCAGGGTCAGTGTCTCAGGGTGTGTGTGTCAGTGTGTGTGTGTCAGGGTGTGTGTGTCAGGGTGTGTGGGGGTGTGTGTGTGTCAGGGTGTGTGTGTCAGGGTGTGTGTCAGGGTGTGTGTGTCAGGGTGTCTGGGTGTGTGTGTCAGGGTGTGTGTGTCAGGGTGTGTGTGTCAGTGTGTGTGTGTCCGGGTGTGTGTGTCAGGGTGTGTGTGTCAGGGTGTGTGTGGGTGTGTGTGTCAGGGTGTGTGTGTCAGGGTGTGTGAGGGTCTGTATGTCATGGTGTGTGTGTCACGGTGTGTGTCATGGTGTGTGTGTCAGGGTGTGTGTGTCAGGGTGTGTGTGGGGGGGTCCCGCCTCTCCCGCTTCACGCTTTCGCTTTCATGAACTAACTCATGATCAGTGAGACATGGTTGCAGGAGGGTTGCGATTGACAATTAAATATTCCAGGATTTCATTGTTTCAGATGTGATAGAATCGGAGGGGCAAGAGGTGGGGGTGTTGCATTGCTTGTCAGGGAGGATATCACAGCAGTGCGTTGGCAGGACAGACTAGAAGGCTCGATTAGGGAGGCTGTTTGGGTGGAACTCAGAAATGAGAAAGGCTTAGCAACACTTATAGGGGTGTATTATCGACCGCCAAATAGGGAACGAGAATTGGAAGAGCAAATATGTAAGGAGATAGCAGATATTAGTAGTAAGCACAGAGTAGTGATTATGGGTGATTTCAATTTTCCGTACATAGACTGAGAATCACATTCTGTTAAAGGGCTGGATGGTTTGGAGTTTGTAAAATGTGTGCAGGATAGTTTTTTGCAGCAATACGTAGAGGTACCTACCAGAGAAGGGGCAGTGTTGGACCTCCTGTTAGGAAATGAGACGGGTCAGGTGACAGAGGTATGTGTTGAGGAGCACTTTGGGTCTAGTGATCACAATGCCATCAGTTTCAATATAATTATGGAGAAGGTCAAATCTGGACCAAGGGTTGAGATTTTGGATTGGAGAAAGGCTAATTTTGAGGAGATGAGAAAGGATTTAAAAGGAGTGAAATGGGAGGGTATAAAGGATATAATAGAGAAATGGAGGATATTTAAAGGTGAAATTTTGAGAGTACATAGTCTTTATGTCCCTGTTCGGTGGAAAGGAAAGAATAATAATTTGAAAGAGCCGTGGTTTTCCAGTGAAATTGGACACTTGATTCGGAAAAAGAGGGAGATATACAATAAATATAAGCGGCAGGGAGTAAATGAGGTTCTTGAGGAATATAAAGAATGTAAAAGGAATCTTAAGAAGGAAATTAGAAAAGCGAAAAAAAGATATGAGGTTGCTTTGGCAAGTAATGTAAAAGTAAACCCCAAGGGGTTCTACAGATATGTCAATAGCAAAAGGATAGTGAGGGATAAAATTGGTCCATTAGAGAGTCAGAGTGGACAGCTATGTGCTGAGCCGGAAGAAATGGGGGAGATATTAAACAATTAATTTTCTTCGGTATTTACCGAGGAGAAGGATATTGAATTATGTGAGGTAAGCGAAACAAGTAGAGTAGTGATGGAAATTATGAGGATCAAAGAAGAGGAGGTACGGACACTTTTGAAAAATATAAAAGTGGATAAGTCTCCAGGTCTTGATAGGATATTCCCTAGGACATTGAGGGAAGTTAGTGCAGAAATAGCAGGGGCTATGACGGAAATATTTCAAACGTCATTAGAAACGGGGATGGTGCCGGAAGATTGGCGCATTGCGCATGTTGTGCCTTTGTTTAAAAAAGGTTCTAAAAGTAAACCTAGCAATTATAGACCTATTAGTTTGACGTCTGTGGTGGGAAAATTAATGGAAAAGATACTTAGGGACAATATATATAATCACATGGATAATCAAGGCCTGATTAGAAACAGTCAACATGGATTTGTGCCTGGAAGGTCATGTTTCACTAATCTTCTTGAATTTTTTGAAGAGGTTACCAGGGAAATTGATAAGGGCAAGGCTGTGGATGTTGTCTATATGGACTTCAGTAAGGCATTTGACAAGGTTCCACATGGAAGGTTGATTAAGAAGGTTAAATCGTTGGGTATTAATAGTGAGGTTGCAAGATGGATTCAACAATGGCTGAATGGGAGATACCAGAGGGTAACGGTTGACAACTGTATGTCAGGTTGGAGGCCAGTGTCTAGTGGAGTACCCCAAGGATCTGTGTTGGGTCCACTGTTGTTTGTCATTTACATTAATGATTTGGATGATGGTGTGGCAAATTGGATTAGTAAATATGCAGATGATACTAAGATAGGTGGTGTAGTTAATAATGAAGTAGATTTTCAAAGTCTTCAGAGAGACTTGGGCCTTTTGGAAGGGTGGGCTGAAAGATGGCAGATGGAGTTTAATGCTGATAAGTGTGAGGTGCTGCATTTTGGTAGGACAAATCAAGATAGGACGTACAGGATAAATGGTAGGGAATTGAGGAATGCAGTGGAACAGAGGGATCTGGGAATAACTGTGCATTGTTCCCTGAAGGTGGAATCTCATGTGGATAGGGTGGTGAAGAAGGCGTTTGGTATGCTTGCCTTTATAAATCAGAGCATCCAATATAGAAGTTGGGATGTAATGTTAAAATTGTACAGGGCATTGGTGAGGCCGAATCTGGAGTATGGTGTGCAGTTCTGGTCGCCAAATTATAGGAAGGATGTCGACAAAATGGAGAGGGTACAGAGGAGATTTACTAGAATGTTGCCTGGGTTTCAGCACTTAGGCTACAGAGAGAGGTTGAACAGGTTGGGTCTTTATTCTTTGGAGCGTAGAAGGTTGAGGGGGGACTTGATAGAGGTTTTTAAAATTTTAAGAGGGACGGACAGAGTTGACGTGGGTAGGCTTTTCCCTTTGAGAGTGGGGAAGATTCCAACAAGGGGACATAACTTCAGAATTAAGGGACAAAAGTTTAGGGGTAACATGAGGGGGAACTTCTTTACTCAGAGGGTGGTGGCTGTATGGAATGGGCTTCCGGTGGAAGTGGTGGAGGCAGGCTCGATTTTATTATTTAAGAGTAAATTGGATAGGTATATGGATAGGAGGGGATTGGAGGGTTATGGTCTGAGAGCAGGTAGATGAGACTAGGTCAGAGAGAGTGGTCGGCATGGACTAGAAGGGCCCGACAGGCCTGTTTCCGTGCTGTAGTTGTTATATGGTTATATGGTTATAACCTCCAGCTCTCCACTCTACCCGGCAACTGGTGACGCGGCGCCAGCTGCGCTGCTGATTGGACAGACCATGCGGTGCCCGCTGCTGGTGCCCGCCCTCCTGTGGGTGACGGGCAGTGACGGGCTGGAACCCCAGGGCCCCACACTGGGTGAGGGGCAGTGACAGTGGGTGAGGGGCAGTGACAGTGGGTGAGGGGCAGTGACAGTGGGTGAGGGGCAGTGGGTGAGGGGCAGTGACAGTGGGTGAGGGGCAGTGGGTGAGGGGCAGTGACACTGGGTGAGGGGCAGTGGGTGAGGGGCAGTGGGTGAGGGGCAGTGGGTGAGGGGCAGTGTCAGTGGGTGAGGGGCAGTGGGTGAGGGGCAGTGACACTGGGTGAGGGGCAGTGGGTGAGGGGCAGTGACAGTGGGTGAGGGGCAGTGACACTGGGTGAGGGGCAGTGGGTGAGGGGCAGTGGGTGAGGGGCAGTGACACTGGGTGAGGGGCAGTGGGTGAGGGGCAGTGACAGTGGGTGAGGGGCAGTGTCAGTGGGTGAGGGGCAGTGGGTGAGGGGCAGTGTCAGTGGGTGAGGGGCAGTGACACTGGGTGAGGGGCAGTGACAGTGGGTGAGGGGCAGTGACAGTGGGTGAGGGGCAGTGACAGTGGGTGAGGGGCAGTGACAGTGGGTGAGGGGCAGTGACAGTGGGTGAGGGGCAGTGGGTGAGGGGCAGTGACAGTGGGTGAGGGGCAGTGGGTGAGGGGCAGTGACACTGGGTGAGGGGCAGTTGGTGAGGGGCAGTGACAGTGGGTGAGGGGCAGTGACACTGGGTGAGGGGCAGTGGGTGAGGGGCAGTGGGTGAGGGGCAGTGACACTGGGTGAGGGGCAGTGGGTGAGGGGCAGTGACAGTGGGTGAGGGGCAGTGTCAGTGGGTGAGGGGCAGTGGGTGAGGGGCAGTGTCAGTGGGTGAGGGGCAGTGACACTGGGTGAGGGGCAGTGACAGTGGGTGAGGGGCAGTGACAGTGGGTGAGGGGCAGTGACAGTGGGTGAGGGGCAGTGGGTGAGGGGCAGTGGGTGAGGGGCAGTGGGTGAGGGGCAGTGGGTGAGGGGCAGTGACAGTGGGTGAGGGGCAGTGACAGTGGGTGAGGGGCAGTGGGTGAGGGGCAGTGACAGTGGGTGAGGGGCAATGGGTGAGGGGCAGTGACACTGGGTGAGGGGCAGTGGGTGAGGGGCAGTGACAGTGGGTGAGGGGCAGTGACACTGGGTGAGGGGCAGTGGGTGAGGGGCAGTGGGTGAGGGGCAGTGACACTGGGTGAGGGGCAGTGGGTGAGGGGCAGTGACAGTGGGTGAGGGGCAGTGTCAGTGGGTGAGGGGCAGTGGGTGAGGGGCAGTGTCAGTGGGTGAGGGGCAGTGACACTGGGTGAGGGGCAGTGACAGTGGGTGAGGGGCAGTGACAGTGGGTGAGGGGCAGTGACAGTGGGTGAGGGGCAGTGACAGTGGGTGAGGGGCAGTGACAGTGGGTGAGGGGCAGTGGGTGAGGGGCAGTGACAGTGGGTGAGGGGCAGTGGGTGAGGGGCAGTGACACTGGGTGAGGGGCAGTGGGTGAGGGGCAGTGACAGTGGGTGAGGGGCAGTGACACTGGGTGAGGGGCAGTGGGTGAGGGGCAGTGGGTGAGGGGCAGTGACACTGGGTGAGGGGCAGTGGGTGAGGGGCAGTGACAGTGGGTGAGGGGCAGTGTCAGTGGGTGAGGGGCAGTGGGTGAGGGGCAGTGTCAGTGGGTGAGGGGCAGTGACACTGGGTGAGGGGCAGTGACAGTGGGTGAGGGGCAGTGACAGTGGGTGAGGGGCAGTGACAGTGGGTGAGGGGCAGTGGGTGAGGGGCAGTGGGTGAGGGGCAGTGGGTGAGGGGCAGTGGGTGAGGGGCAGTGACAGTGGGTGAGGGGCAGTGACAGTGGGTGAGGGGCAGTGGGTGAGGGGCAGTGACAGTGGGTGAGGGGCAGTGGGTGAGGGGCAGTGACAGTGGGTGAGGGGCAGTGGGTGAGGGGCAGTGACAGTGGGTGAGGGGCAGTGACAGTGGGTGAGGGGCAGTGGGTGAGGGGCAGTGACAGTGGGTGAGGGGCAGTGACAGTGGGTGAGGGGCAGTGACAGTGGGTGAGGGGCAGTGACAGTGGGTGAGGGGCAGTGACAGTGGGTGAGGGGCAGTGACAGTGGGTGAGGGGCAGTGACAGTGGGTGAGGGGCAGTGGGTGAGAGGCAGTGGGTGAGGGGCAGTGACAGTAGGTGAGGGGCAGTGGGTGAGGGGCAGGGGTGAGGGGCAGTGGGTGAGGGGCAGTGACAGTGGGTGAGGGGCAGTGACAGTGGGTGAGGGGCAGTGGGTGAGAGGCAGTGGGTGAGGGGCAGTGACAGTGGGTGAGGGGCAGTGGGTGAGGGGCAGTGGGTGAGGGGCAGGGGTGAGGGGCAGTGACAGTGGGTGAGGGGCAGTGTCAGTGGGTGAGGGGCAGTGTCAGTGGGTGAGGGGCAGTGGGTGAGGGGCAGTGGGTGAGGGGCAGTGTCAGTGGGTGAGGGGCAGTGACAGTGGGTGAGGGGCAGTGTCAGTGGGTGAGGGGCAGTGTCAGTGGGTGAGGGGCAGTGTCAGTGGGTGAGGGGCAGTGTCAGTGGGTGAGGGGCAGTGACAGTGGGTGAGGGGCAGTGTCAGTGGGTGAGGGGCAGTGACAGTGGGTGAGGGGCAGTGACAGTGGGTGAGGGGCAGTGACAGTGGGTGAGGGGCAGTGACAGTGGGTGAGGGGCAGTGACAGTGGGTGAGGGGCAGTGGGTGAGGGGCAGTGGGTGAGGGGCAGTGGGTGAGGGGCAGTGGGTGAGGGGCAGTGACAGTGGGTGAGGGGCAGTGACAGTGGGTGAGGGGCAGTGGGTGAGGGGCAGTGACAGTGGGTGAGGGGCAGTGGGTGAGGGGCAGTGACAGTGGGTGAGGGGCAGTGGGTGAGGGGCAGTGACAGTGGGTGAGGGGCAGTGACAGTGGGTGAGGGGCAGTGGGTGAGGGGCAGTGACAGTGGGTGAGGGGCAGTGACAGTGGGTGAGGGGCAGTGACAGTGGGTGAGGGGCAGTGACAGTGGGTGAGGGGCAGTGACAGTGGGTGAGGGGCAGTGACAGTGGGTGAGGGGCAGTGACAGTGGGTGAGGGGCAGTGGGTGAGAGGCAGTGGGTGAGGGGCAGTGACAGTGGGTGAGGGGCAGTGGGTGAGGGGCAGGGGTGAGGGGCAGTGGGTGAGGGGCAGTGACAGTGGGTGAGGGGCAGTGACAGTGGGTGAGGGGCAGTGGGTGAGAGGCAGTGGGTGAGGGGCAGTGACAGTGGGTGAGGGGCAGTGGGTGAGGGGCAGTGGGTGAGGGGCAGGGGTGAGGGGCAGTGACAGTGGGTGAGGGGCAGTGTCAGTGGGTGAGGGGCAGTGTCAGTGGGTGAGGGGCAGTGGGTGAGGGGCAGTGGGTGAGGGGCAGTGTCAGTGGGTGAGGGGCAGTGACAGTGGGTGAGGGGCAGTGTCAGTGGGTGAGGGGCAGTGTCAGTGGGTGAGGGGCAGCGTCAGTGGGTGAGGGGCAGTGTCAGTGGGTGAGGGGCAGTGACAGTGGGTGAGGGGCAGTGTCAGTGACAGTGGGTGAGGGGCAGTGACAGTGGGTGAGGGGCAGTGGGTGAGGGGCAGTGGGTGAGGGGCAGTGACAGTGGGTGAGGGGCAGTGGGTGAGGGGCAGTGACAGTGGGTGAGGGGCAGTGTCAGTGGGTGAGGGGCAGTGACAGGGGGTGAGGGGCAGTGGGTGAGGGGCAGTGACAGTGGGTGAGGGGCAGTGACAGTGGGTGAGGGGCAGTGTCAGTGGGTGAGGGGCAGTGGGTGAGGGGCAGTGGGTGAGGGGCAGTGACAGTGGGTGAGGGGCAGTGTCAGTGGGTGAGGGGCAGTGTCAGTGGGTGAGGGGCAGTGGGTGAGGGGTAGTGTCAGTGGGTGAGGGGCAGTGGGTGAGGGGTAGTGTCAGTGGGTGAGGGGTAGTGGGTGAGGGGCATTGTCAGTGGGTGAGGGGCAGTGTCAGTGGGTGAGGGGCAGTGTCAGTGGGTGAGGGGCAGTGGGTGAGGGGCAGTGGGTGAGGGGTAGTGGGTGAGGGGCAGTGGGTGAGGGGCAGTGTCAGTGGGTGAGGGGCAGTGCCAGTGGGTGAGGGGCAGTGTCAGTGGGTGAGGGGCAGTGTCAGTGGTGGAGGGGCAGTGTCAGTGGGTGAGGGGCAGTGTCAGTGGGTGAGGGGCAGTGGATGAGGGGTAGTGTCAGTGGGTGAGGGGCAGTGTGTGAGGGGCAGTGGGTGAGGGGCAGTGACAGTGGGTGAGGGGCAGTGGGTGAGGGGCAGTGGGTGAGGGGCAGTGGGTGAGGGGCAGTGTCAGTGGGTGAGGGGCAGTGACAGTGGGTGAGGGGCAGTGGGTGAGGGGCAGTGTCAGTGGGTGAGGGGCAGTGGGTGACGGGCAGTGACGGGCTGGAACCCCAGGGCCCCCACACTGGGTGAGGGGCAGTGACAGTGGGTGAGGGGCAGTGTCAGTGGGTGAGGGGCAGTGGGTGAGGGGCAGTGGGGAGGGGCAGTGACAGTGGGTGAGGGGCAGTGTCAGTGGGTGAGGGGCAGTGGGTGAGGGGCAGTGGGTGAGGGGCAGTGTCAGTGGGTGAGGGGCAGTGGGTGAGGGGCAGTGGGTGAGGGGCAGTGGGTGAGGGGCAGTGGGTGAGGGGCAGTGACAGTGGGTGAGGGGCAGTGACAGTGGGTGAGGGGCAGTGGGTGAGGGGCAGTGGGTGAGGGGCAGTGACAGTGGGTGAGGGGCAGTGGGTGAGGGGCAGTGGGTGAGGGGCAGTGACAGTGGGTGAGGGGCAGTGGGTGAGGGGCAGTGACAGTGGGTGAGGGGCAGTGGGTGAGGGGCAGTGACAGTGGGTGAGGGGCAGTGGGTGAGGGGCAGTGACAGTGGGTGAGGGGCAGTGTCAGTGGGTGAGGGGCAGTGACAGGGGGTGAGGGGCAGTGGGTGAGGGGCAGTGACAGTGGGTGAGGGGCAGTGACAGTGGGTGAGGGGCAGTGTCAGTGGGTGAGGGGCAGTGGGTGAGGGGCAGTGGGTGAGGGGCAGTGGGTGAGGGGCAGTGACAGTGGGTGAGGGGCAGTGTCAGTGGGAGAGGGGCAGTGTCAGTGGGTGAGGGGCAGTGGGTGAGGGGTAGTGTCAGTGGGTGAGGGGCAGTGGGTGAGGGGTAGTGTCAGTGGGTGAGGGGTAGTGGGTGAGGGGCAGTGGGTGAGGGGCATTGTCAGTGGGTGAGGGGCAGTGTCAGTGGGTGAGGGGCAGTGTCAGTGGGTGAGGGGCAGTGTCAGTGGGTGAGGGGCAGTGGGTGAGGGGTAGTGTCAGTGGGTGAGGGGCAGTGGGTGAGGGGCAGTGGGTGAGGGGTAGTGGGTGAGGGGCAGTGGGTGAGGGGCAGTGTCAGTGGGTGAGGGGCAGTGCCAGTGGGTGAGGGGCAGTGTCAGTGGGTGAGGGGCAGTGTCAGTGGTGGAGGGGCAGTGTCAGTGGGTGAGGGGCAGTGTCAGTGGGTGAGGGGCAGTGGGTGAGGGGTAGTGTCAGTGGGTGAGGGGCAGTGTGTGAGGGGCAGTGGGTGAGGGGCAGTGACAGTGGGTGAGGGGCAGTGGGTTAGGGGCAGTGGGTGAGGGGCAGTGTCAGTGGGTGAGGGGCAGTGGGTGAGGGGCAGTGGGTGAGGGGCTGTGGGTGAGGGGCAGTGAGTGAGGGGTACTGTCAGTGGGTGAGGGGTAGTGTCAGTGGGTGAGGGGCAGTGTCAGTGGGTGAGGGGCAGTGTCAGTGGGTGAGGGGCAGTGGGTGAGGGGCAGTGGGTGAGGGGCAGTGGGTGAGGGGCAGTGGGTGAGGGGCAGTGGATGAGGGGCAGTGTCAGTGTCAGTGGGTGAGGGGCAGTGGGTGAGGAGCAGTGTCAGTGGGTGAGGGGCAGTGTCAGTGGGTGAGGGGCAGTGGATGAGGGGCAGTGTCAGTGTCAGTGGGTGAGGGGCAGTGTCAGTGGGTGAGGGGCAGTGGGTGAGGGGCAGTGTCAGTGGGTGAGGGGCAGTGACAGTGGGGGAGGGGCAGTGGGTGAGGGGCAGTGGGTGAGGGGCAGTGACAGTGGGTGAGGGGCAGTGTCAGTGGGTGAGGGGCAGTGACAGTGGGTGAGGGGCAGTGGTTGAGGGGCAGTGTCAGTGGGTGAGGGGCAGCGGGTGAGGGGCAGTGGGTGAGGGGTAGTGGGTGAGGGGCAGTGTCAGTGGGTGAGGGGCAGTGGGTGAGGGGCAGTGTCAGTGGGTGAGGGGCAGTGTCAGTGGGTGAGGGGCAGTGGGTGATGGGCAGTGTCAGTGGGTGAGGGGCAGTGTCAGTGGGTGAGGGGCAGTGTCAGTGTCAGTGGGTGAGGGGCAGTGTCAGTGGGTGAGGGGCAGTGTCAGTGGGTGAGGGGCAGTGACAGTGGGTGAGGGGCAGTGTCAGTGGGTGAGGGGCTGTGGGTGAGGGGCAATGGGTGAGGGGCAGTGGATGAGGGGCAGTGTCAGTGTCAGTGGGTGAGGGGCAGTGTCAGTGGGTGAGGGGCAGTGTCAGTGGGTGAGGGGCAGTGGGTGAGGGGCAGTGTCAGTGTCAGTGGGTGAGGGGCAGTGTCAGTGGGTGAGGGGCAGTGTCAGTGGGTGAGGGGCAGTGTCAGTGGGTGAGGGGCAATGTCAGTGGGTGAGGGGCAGTGTCAGTGGGTGAGGGGCAGTGTCAGTGGGTGAGGGGCAGTGTCAGTGGGTGAGGGGCAGTGTCAGTGGGTGAGGGGCAGTGTCAGTGGGTGAGGGGCAGTGACAGTGGGTGAGGGGCAGTGTCAGTGGGTGAGGGGCAGTGACAGTGGGTGAGGGGCTGTGGGTGAGGGGCAGTGGGTGAGGGACAGTGTCAGTGGGTGAGGGGCAGTGTCAGTGGGTGAGGGGCAGTGACAGTGGGTGAGGGGCAGTGTCAGTGGGTGAGGGGCTGTGGGTGAGGGGCAATGGGTGAGGGGCAGTGGATGAGGGGCAGTGTCAGTGTCAGTGGGTGAGGGGCAGTGTCAGTGGGTGAGGGGCAGTGACAGTGGGTGAGGGGCAGTGTCAGTGTCAGTGGGTGAGGGGCAGTCTCAGTGGGTGAGGGGCAGTGGGTGAGGGGCAGTGACAGTGGGTGAGGGGCAGTGTCAGTGGGTGAGGGGCAGTGTCAGTGGGTGAGGGGCAGTGGGTGAGGGGTAGTGTCAGTGGGTGAGGGGCAGTGGGTGAGGGGCAGTGTCAGTGGGTGAGGGGCAGTGACAGTGGGTGAGGGGCAGTGGGTGAGGGGCAGTGTCAGTGTCAGTGGGTGAGGGGCAGTGTCAGTGGGTGAGGGGCAGTGTCAGTGGGTGAGGGGCAGTGTCAGTGGGTGAGGGGCAATGTCAGTGGGTGAGGGGCAGTGTCAGTGGGTGAGGGGCAGTGTCAGTGGGTGAGGGGCAGTGTCAGTGGGTGAGGGGCAGTGTCAGTGGGTGAGGGGCAGTGTCAGTGGGTGAGGGGCAGTGACAGTGGGTGAGGGGCAGTGTCAGTGGGTGAGGGGCAGTGACAGTGGGTGAGGGGCTGTGGGTGAGGGGCAGTGGGTGAGGGACAGTGTCAGTGGGTGAGGGGCAGTGTCAGTGGGTGAGGGGCAGTGACAGTGGGTGAGGGGCAGTGTCAGTGGGTGAGGGGCTGTGGGTGAGTGGCAATGGGTGAGGGGCAGTGGATGAGGGGCAGTGTCAGTGTCAGTGGGTGAGGGGCAGTGTCAGTGGGTGAGGGGCAGTGACAGTGGGTGAGGGGCAGTGTCAGTGTCAGTGGGTGAGGGGCAGTCTCAGTGGGTGAGGGGCAGTGGGTGAGGGACAGTGACAGTGGGTGAGGGGCAGTGTCAGTGGGTGAGGGGCAGTGTCAGTGGGTGAGGGGCAGTGGGTGAGGGGTAGTGTCAGTGGGTGAGGGGCAGTGGGTGAGGGGCAGTGGGTGAGGGGCAGTGGGTGAGGGGCAGTGGGTGAGGGACAGTGAGATTGGGTGAAGGGCAGTGGGTGAGGGGCAGTGGGTGAGGGGCAGTGGGTGAGGGGCAGTGGGTGAGGGGCAGTGGGTGAGGGGCAGTGGGTGAGGGGCAGTGGGTGAGGGACAGTGAGATTGGGTGAAGGGCAGTGGGTGAGGGGCAGTGTCAGTGGGTGAGGGGCAGTGTCAGTGGGTGAGGGGCAGTGTCAGTGGGTGAGGGGCAGTGGGTGAGGGGCAGTGTCAGTGGGTGAGGGGCAGTGTCAGTGGGTGAGGGGCAGTGGGTGAGGGGCAGTGGGTGAGGGGCAGTGTCAGTGGGTGAGGGGCAGTGTCAGTGGGTGAGGGGCAGTGGGTGAGGGAATGGAAAGTCTCATCTTGGGAGCAGATGAGGCTGAGGCAGAGAAGTTGGGAGCAGGGAATAGCGTGGTTGCAAAAGTCAGGGAGGAGGAGGTGAAGTGGAGGTAACTGTGTGAGTCGGGAGGTTTGACGTAGACATCAGTCAATAGTCTGTCCCCTGTGATGGAGCCAGAGAGATCACTAAAGGGGAGAGCTGCATCAGAGAGAGTGCAGGTGAATGTGAGGCCATGGTGGGTTAGTGATGACGTGCATTACATCGATGAGTTCTGCACGGGTGCAGGAGGCAGCCCCGATGCAGTGGGTGATGTTGTGGAGAAAGAGTTGTGGGATGGACCCAGTGTACGTTTGGAACAAGGACAAAATAGTGTTATTTACAATGTATATTAACGGTTTAAATGAGGGGATTAAATGTAACATCTCCAGGTTTGCGGATGACACAAAGCTGGGTGGCAGTGTGAGCTGTGAGGAGGATGCTATGAGGCTGCAGGGTGACTTGGATAGGTTGGGTGAGTGGGCAGATGCATGGCAGATGCAGTTTAATGTGGACAAGTGTGAGGTTATCCACTTTGGTGCCAAGAACTGGAAGGCAGATTATTATTTGAATGGTGTCAGATTAGGAGAAGGGGAGGTGCAATGAGACCTGGCTGTGCTTGTACATCAGTTACTGAAAGTAAGCATGCAGGTACAGCAGGCAGTGAAGAAGGCTAATGACATGTTGGCCTTCATTGCGAGAGGATTTGAGTTTCGGAGCAAGGAGCTCCTACTGCAGTTGTACAGGGCCCTGGTGAGACCACACCTGGAGTATTGTGTACACTTTTGTTCTCCTAATTTGAGGAAGTACATTTTTGCTTTTGAGGGAGTGCAGCGTAGGTTCACCAGGCTAATTCCCAGGTTGGCGGGACCGACATATGATGAAAGAATGGGTCGACTGGGCTTGTATTCACTGGAATTTCGAAGGATGAGAGGGGATCTTAAAGAAACATAAAATTCTTAAAGGATTGTTCAGGCTAGATGCAAGAACAATGTTCCTGATGTTGGGGAAGTCCAGAACCAGGGATCGCTGCTTAAGAATAAGGGGTATGCCATTTAGGACTGAGATGAGGAAAATCTTTTTCACCTAGAGAGTTGTGAATGTTTGTAATTCTCTGCCACAGAAATTAGTGGAGGCCAATTCACTGGTTGTATTCAAGATAGATTTACATTTATCTCTTGGGGCTAACGGAAACAAGGGGTATGGGGGAAAAACAGGAAAGGGGTACTGCTTTTAGATGATCAGCCATGATCATATTGAATGGCGCTCCTGGCTCGAAGGGCTGAATGGCCTACTCCTGCACCTGTTTTTCTATGTTTCTAGGACTGTTTGATGTAAATAATAAAAGGCCGGCACAACTGGGGCCCATGCCAGTGCTCATGGCCACACCTTTAACTTGGAGAAAGTGAGAGGTGAAAGGAGAAGTGTAGAGTGTGAGGACAGGTTTGACCCGGCCTCTGGCAGCTCGTTACAAACACCCAGCACCCTTGGAGTGAAAACGTTGCCCCCAAGTTCTTATTAAACCTTGCCCCTCTCACCTTCAACCTGTACTTCCTGGTTCTTGATTCTCCCAGCCTGGATAATTCCCTCATGATTTTATTCACCTCCATCTGCTGAACCCTCTATAAAGTGGATGCTCACAGTCTTTGCCCAGTGTTGAGTCTAGCGTTTGATGACACGGTTTAAAAGACATTTGGGCAGGTTCATGGGCAGGAAACATAAGGACATGTGAGGATTAAAGAAGAGGAGGTATGGACACTTTTGAAAAATATAAAAGTGGATAAGTCTCCAGGTCCTGATAGGATATTCCCTAGGACATTGAGGGAAGTTAGTGCAGAAATAGCAGGGGCTATGATGGAAATATTTCAAACGTCATTAGAAACGGGGATGGTGCCGGAAGATTGGCGCATTGCGCATGTTGTGCCTTTGTTTAAATAAGGTTCTAAAAGTAAACCTAGCAATTATAGACCTGTTAGTTTGACGTCTGTGGTGGGAAAATTAATGGAAAAGATACTTAGGGACAATATATATAATTATATGGATAAACAAGGCCTGATTAGAAACAGTCAACATGGATTTGTGCCTGGAAGGTCATGTTTGACTAATCTTCTAGAATTTTTTGAAGAGGTTACCAGGGAAATTGATAAGGGCAAGGCTGTGGATGTTGTCTATATGGACTTCAGTAAGGCATTTGACAAGGTTCCACATGGAAGGTTGATTAAGAAGGTTAAATCGTTGGGTATTAATAGTGAAGTTGCAAAATGGATTCAACAATGGCTGAATGGGAGATAACAGAGGGTAATGGTTGACAACTGTATGTCAGGTTGGAGGCCAGTGTCTAGTGGAGTACCCCAAGGATCT
>NC_135971.1:37484334-37486834 GCF_053455715.1 Rhinoraja longicauda | reverse complement strand
CACACACACACAACCCCCCCACACAAACACACACCCCACACACCCCCGAAACCAGCATCTACATGTCCTTATGTTTCCTGCCCATGAACCTGCCCAAATGTCTTTTAAACCGTGTCATCAAACGCTAGACTCAACACTGGGCAAAGACTGTGAGCATCCACTTTATCGAGGGTCCAGCAGATGGAGGTGAATAAAATCATGAGGGGATTATCCAGGCTGGGAGAATCATGAACCAGGGAGCACAGGTTGAAGGTGAGAGGGGCAAGGTTTAATAAGAACGTGGCGGCAACGTTTACACTCCAAGGGTGCTGGGTGTTTGGAACGAGCTGCCAGAGGCCGGGTCAAACCTGTCCTCACCCTCTACACTTCTCCTTTCACCTCTCACTTTCTCCAAGTTAAAGGTGTGGCCATGAGCACTGGCATGGGCCCCAGCTGTGCCGGCCTTTTATTATTTACATCAAACAGTCCTAGAAACATAGAAACATAGAAAAACAGGTGCAGGAGGCCATTCAGCCCTTCGTGCCAGCACCGCCATTCAATATGATCACAGCTGATCATCTAAAATCAGTAACCCGTTCCTGTGTTTTCCCCATAACCCTTGATTCCGATAGCCCTAATATCTAAGAGCTAAATGTAACTCTCTCTTGTATACACCCAGTGAATTGGCCTCCACTCATTTCTGTGGCAGAGAATTACAAACATTCACAACTCTCTAGGTGAAAAAGTTTTTCCTCATCTCAGTCCTAAATGGCCGACCCCTTATTCTTAAACTGTGACCCCTGGTTCTGGACTTCCCCAACATCAGGAACATTGTTCCTGCATCTAACCTGAGCAATCCGTTAAGAATTTGATGTTTCTTTAAGATCCCCTCTCATCCTTCTAAATTCCAGTGAATACATGCCCAGTCGACCCATTCTTTCATCATATGTCAATCCCACCATCCCTGGAATTAACCTGCTGAACCTACGCTGCACTCCCTCAAAAGCAATAATGTCCTTCCTCAAAGTAGGAGAACAAAATTGCACACAATACTCCAGGTGCGGTCTCACCAGGGCCCTGTTTCATCTGCAGTAGGACCTCCTTGCTTCTAAACCCAGATCCTCCCGCAATGAAGCCCAACATGTCATTAGCCTTCTTCACTGCCTGCTGTACCTGCATGTTCAGCGACTGATGTATAAACACACCCAGGTCTCGTTGCACCTCCCCTTCTCCTAATCTGACACCATTCATATAATAATCTGCCTTCGAGTTCTTGCCACCAAGGTGGTTAATCTCACATTAATCCACATTAAACTGCATCTGCCATGTATCTGCCCACTCACCCAACCTATCCAAGTCACCCTGCAGCCTCATAGCATCCTCCTCACAGCTCGCACTGCCACCAAGCTTTGTGTCATCCGCAAACTTGGAGATGTCACATTTAATCCCCTCATCTAAATCGTGTAGAAATATTGTAAATATTTTGTCCTTGTTCCAAACGTACACTGGCTCCATCCCACAACTCTTTCTCCACTACATCACCCACTGCATCGGGGCTGCCTCCTGCACCCGTGCAGAACTCATCGATGTAATGCACGTCATCACTAACCCACCCTGGCCTCACATTCACCTGCACTCTCTCTGATGCAGCTCCCCCCTTTAGTGATCTCTCTGCCTCCATCACAGGGGACAGACTATTGACTGATGTCTACGTCAAACCTCCCGACTCACACAGTTACCTCCACTTCACCTCCTCCCACCCTGACATTTGCAATCACGCTCATCCCTGCTCCCAACTTCTCTGCCTCGCCCTCATCTGCTCCCAAGATGAGACTTACCATTCCCTCACCCACTGCCCCTCACCCACAGTCACTGCCCCTCACCCACTGCCCCTCACCCACTGACACTACCCCTCACCCACTGTCACTGCCCCTCACCCACTGTCACTGCCCCTCACCCACTGACACTGCCCCTCACCCACTGACACTGCCCCTCACCCACTGCCCCTCACCCACTGCCCCTCACCCACTGCCCCTCACCCACTGCCCCTCACCCACTGACACTGCCCCTCACCCACTGACACTGCCCCTCACCCACTGCCCTCACCCACTGTCACTGCCCCTCACCCACTGCCCCTCACCCACTGCCCCTCACCCACTGTCACTGCCCCTCACCCACTGACACTGCCCCTCACCCACTGTCACTGCCCCTCACCCACTGTCACTGCCCCTCACCCACTGACACTGCCCCTCACCCACTGACACTGCCCCTCACCCACTGTCACTGCCCCTAACCCACTGCCCCTCACCCACTGCCCCTCACCCACTGCCCCTCACCCACTGTCACTGCCCCTCACCCACTGTCACTGCCCCTCACCCACTGCCCCTCACCCACTGCCCCTCACCCACTGCCCCTCACCCACTGTCACTGCCCCTCACCCACTGACACTGCCCCTCACCCACTGACACTGCCCCTCACCCACTGCCCCTCACCCACTGCCCCTCACCCACTTCCCCTCACC
>NC_135971.1:37473834-37483834 GCF_053455715.1 Rhinoraja longicauda | reverse complement strand
CTCTAGGTGAAAAAGTTTTTCCTCATCTCAGTCCTAAATGGCATACCCTTTATTCTTAAGCAGTGATCCCTGGTTCTGGACTTCCCCAACACCAGGAACATTGTTCTTGCATCTAGCCTGAACAATCCTTTAAGAATTTGATGTTTCTTTAAGATCCCCTCTCATCCTTCTAAATTCCAGTGAATACAAGCCCAGTCGACCCATTCTTTCATCATATGTCGGTCCCGCCAACCTGGGAATTAACCTGGTGAACCTACGCTGCACTCCCTCGAAAGCAAAAATGTACTTCCTCAAATTAGGAGAACAAAAGTGTACACAATACTCCAGGTGTGGTCTCACCAGGGCCCTGTACAACTGCAGTAGGGGCTCCTTGCTCCTAAACTCAAATCCTCTCGCACTGAAGCCCAACATGTCATTAGCCTTCTTCACTGCCTGCTGTACCTGCATGTTCAGTGACTGATGCACTAACACACCCAGGTCTCGTTGCACCTCCCCTTCTCCTAATCTGACACCATTCAGATAATAATCTGCCTTCCAGTTCATGCCACCAAAGTGGATAACCTCACACTTGTCCACATTATACTGCATCTGCCATGCATCTGCCCACTCACCCAACCTGTCCAAGTCACCCTGCAGCCTCATAGCATCCTCCTCACTGCTCACACTGCCACCCAGCTTTGTGTCGTCCGCAAACTTGGAGATGTCACATTTAATCCCCTCATTTAAATCGTTAATATACATTGTAAATAACACTATTTTGTCCTTGTTCCAAACGTACACTGGGTCCATCCCACAACTCTTTCTCCACGACATCACCCACTGCATCGGGGCTGCCTCCTGCACCCGTGCAGAACTCATCGATGTAATGCACGTCATCACTAACCCACCCTGGCCTCACATTCACCTGCACTCTCTCTGATGCAGCTCTCCCCTTTAGTGATCTCTCTGTCTCCATCACAGGGGACAGACTATTGACTGATGTCTACGTCAAACCTCCCGACTCACACTGTTACCTCCACTACACCTCCTCCCTCCCTGACTTTTGCAACCACGCTATTCCCTGCTCCCAACTTCTCTGTCTCGGCCTCATCTGCTCCCAAGATGAGACTTTCCATTCCCTCACCCACTGCCCCTCACCCACTGTCACTGCCCCTCACCCACTGCCCCTCACCCACTGTCACTGCCCCTCACCCACTGCCCCTCACCCACTGTCACTGCCCCTCACCCACTGCCCCTCACCCACTGTCACTGCCCCTCACCCACTGCCCCTCACCCACTGACACTGCCCCTCACCCACTGCCCCTCACCCACTGACACTGCCCCTCACCCACTGACACTGCCCCTCACCCACTGACACTGCCCCTCACACACTGCCCCTCACCCACTGCCCCTCACCCACTGCCCCTCACCCACTGCCCCTCACCCACTGACACTGCCCTTCACCCACTGCCCCTCACCCAATGTCGCTGCCCCTCACCCACTGACACTGCCCCTCACCCACTGACACTGCCCCTCACCCACTGCCCCTCACCCACTGATACTGCCCCTCACCCACTGGCACTGCCCCTCACCCACTGACACTGCCCCTCACCCACTGCCCCTCACCCACTGCCCCTCACCCACTGCCCCTCACCTACTGTCACTGCCCCTCACCCACTGACACTGCCCCTCACCCACTGCCCCTCACCCACTGCCCCTCACCCACTGACTGCCCCTCACCCACTGCCCCTCACCCGCTGTCATTGCCCCTCACCCACTGCCCCTCACCCACTGTCACTGCCCCTCACCCACTGCCCCTCACCCACTCTCACTGTCCCTCACCCAATGCCCCTCATCCACTGCCCCTCACCCACTGCCCCTCACCCACTGACTGCCCCTCACCCACTGACACTGCCCCTCACCCACTGCCCCTCACCCACTGCCCCTCACCCTCTGCCCCTCACCCACTGCCCCTCACCCACTGCCCCTCACCCACTGTCACTGCCCCTCACCCACTGCCCCTCACCCACTGACTGCCCCTCACCCACTGCCCCTCACCCGCTGTCATTGCCCCTCACCCACTGCCCCTCACCCACTGTCACTGCCCCTCACCCACTGCCCCTCACCCACTGTCACTGCCCCTCACCCACTGCCCCTCACCCACTGCCCCTCACCCACTGTCACTGCCCCTCACCCACTGCCCCTCACCCACTGCCCCTCACCCACTGCCCCTCACTCACTGCCCCTCACCCACTGTCACTGCCCCTCACCCACTGTCACTGCCCCTCACCCACTGTCACTGCCCCTCACCCACTGTCACTGCCCCTCACCCACTGCCCCTCACCCACTGCCCCTCACCCACTGTCACTGCCCCTCACCCACTGTCACTGCCCCTCATCCACTGCCCCTCACCCACTGCCCCTCACCCACTGCCCCTCACCCACTGTCACTGCCCCTCACCCACTGCCCCTCACCCACTGCCCCTCACCCACTGCCCCTCACCCACTGCCCCTCACCCACTGTCACTGCCCCTCACCCTCTGTCACTGACCCTCACCCACTGTCACTGCCCCTCACCCACTGCCCCTCACCCACTGTCACTGCCCCTCACCCACTGCCCCTCACCCACTGACACTGCCCCTCACCCACTGACACTGCCCCTCACCCACTGACACTGCCCCTCACCCACTGCCCCTCACCCACTGACACTTCCCCTCACCCAATGCCCCTCACCCACTGCCCCTCACCCACTGCCCCTCACCCACTGCCCCTCACCCACTGCCTCTCACCCACTGACACTGCCCCTCACCCAATGCCCCTCACCCACTGCCCCTCACCCACTGACACTGCCCCTCACCCACTGACACTGCCCCTCACCCACTGACCCTCACCTACTGCCCCTCACCCACTGCCCCTCACCCACTGCCCCTCACCCACTGTCACTGCCCCTCACCCACTGTCACTGCCCCTCACCCACTGCCACTCACCCACTGTCACTGCCCCTCACCCACTGCCCCTCACCCACTGTCACTGCCCCCCACCCACTGCCCCTCACCCACTGCCCCTCACCCACTGTCACTGCCCCTCACCCACTGCCCCTCACCCACTGCCCATCACCCACTGCCCCTCACCCACTGTCACTGCCCCTCACCCACTGTCACTGCCCCTCACCCACTGCCCCTCACCCTCTGCCCCTCACCCACTGCCCCTCACCCACTGCCTCTCACCCACTGACACTGCCCCTCACCCAATGCCCCTCACCCACTGCCCCTCACCCACTGCCCCTCACCCACTGCCCCTCACCCACTGCCCCTCACCCACTGCCCCTCACCCACTGTCACTGCCCCTCACCCACTGCCCCTCACCCACTGTCACTGCCCCTCACCCAATGCCCCTCACCCAATGCCCCTCACCCACTGCCCCTCACCCACTGTCACTGCCCCTCACCCACTGCCCCTCACCCACTGTCACTGCCCCTCACCCACTGTCACTGCCTCTCACCCACTGCCCCTCACCCACTGGCACTGCCCCTCACCCACTGTCACTGCCCCTCACCCACTGTCACTGCCCCTCACCCACTGCCCCTCACCCACTGTCACTGCCCCTCACCCACTGTCACTGCCCCTCACCCACTGTCCCTCACCCACTGACTGCCCCTCACCCACTGGCACTGCCCCTCACCCACTGTCACTGCCCCTCACCCACTGCCCCTCACCCACTGTCACTGCCCCTCACCCAATGCCCCTCACCCAATGCCCCTCACCCACTGCCCCTCACCCACTGTCACTGCCCCTCACCCACTGTCACTGCCCCTCACCCACTGCCCCTCACCCACTGTCACTGCCCCTCACCCACTGTCACTGCCCCTCACCCACTGCCCCTCACCCACTGGCACTGCCCCTCACCCACTGTCACTGCCCCTCACCCACTGTCACTGCCCCTCACCCACTGCCCCTCACCCACTGTCACTGCCCCTCACCCACTGTCACTGCCCCTCACCCACTGTCCCTCACCCACTGACACTGCCCCTCACCCACTGGCACTGCCCCTCACCCACTGTCACTGCCCCTCACCCACTGTCACTGCCCCTCACCCACTGCCCCTCACCCACTGGCACTGCCCCTCACCCACTGTCACTGCCCCTCACCCACTGGCACTGCCCCTCACCCACTGTCACTGCCCCTCACCCACTGTCACTGCCCCTCACCCACTGCCCCTCACCCACTGTCACTGCCCCTCACCCACTGTCACTGCCCCTCACCCACTGCCCCTCACCCACTGTCACTGCCCCTCACCCACTGCCCCTCACCCACTGCCCCTCACCCACTGCCCCTCACCCACTGTCACTGCCCCTCACCCACTGCCCCTCACCCACTGTCACTGCCCCTCACCCAATGCCCCTCACCCAATGCCCCTCACCCACTGCCCCTCACCCACTGTCACTGCCCCTCACCCACTGTCACTGCCCCTCACCCACTGCCCCTCACCCACTGTCACTGCCCCTCACCCACTGTCACTGCCCCTCACCCACTGCCCCTCACCCACTGGCACTGCCCCTCACCCACTGTCACTGCCCCTCACCCACTGTCACTGCCCCTCACCCACTGCCCCTCACCCACTGTCACTGCCCCTCACCCACTGTCACTGCCCCTCACCCACTGTCCCTCACCCACTGACACTGCCCCTCACCCACTGTCACTGCCCCTCACCCACTGTCACTGCCCCTCACCCACTGCCCCTCACCCACTGTCACTGCCCCTCACCCACTGCCCCTCACCCACTGACACTGCCCCTCACCCACTGCCCCTCACCCACTGCCCCTCACCCACTGACACTGCCCCTCACCCACTGCCCCTCACCCACTGCCCCTCACCCACTGACACTGCCCCTCACCCACTGCCCCTCACCCACTGTCACTGCCCCTCACCCACTGCCCCTCACCCACTGCCCCTCACCCACTGCCCCTCACCCACTGCCCCTCACCCACTGTCACTGCCCCTCACCCACTGCCCCTCACCCACTGCCCCTCACCCACTGCCCCTCACCCACTGTCACTGCCCCTCACCCACTGCCCCTCACCCACTGCCCCTCACCCACTGTCACTGCCCCTCACCCACTGTCACTGCCCCTCACCCACTGCCCCTCACCCACTGCCCCTCACCCACTGACACTGCCCCTCACCCACTGCCCCTCACCCACTGTCACTGCCCCTCACCCACTGTCACTGCCCCTCACCCACTGCCCCTCACCCACTGTCACTGCCCCTCACCCACTGCCCCTCACCCACTGCCCCTCACCCACTGTCACTGCCCCTCACCCACTGTCACTGCCCCTCACCCACTGCCCCTCACCCACTGCCCCTCACCCACTGTCACTGCCCCTCACCCACTGCCCCTCACCCACTGTCACTGCCCCTCACCCACTGTCACTGCCCCTCACCCACTGTCCCTCACCCACTGACACTGCCCCTCACCCACTGTCACTGCCCCTCACCCACTGTCACTGCCCCTCACCCACTGCCCCTCACCCACTGTCACTGCCCCTCACCCACTGCCCCTCACCCACTGACACTGCCCCTCACCCACTGCCCCTCACCCACTGCCCCTCACCCACTGACACTGCCCCTCACCCACTGCCCCTCACCCACTGCCCCTCACCCACTGACACTGCCCCTCACCCACTGCCCCTCACCCACTGTCACTGCCCCTCACCCACTGCCCCTCACCCACTGCCCCTCACCCACTGCCCCTCACCCACTGCCCCTCACCCACTGTCACTGCCCCTCACCCACTGCCCCTCACCCACTGCCCCTCACCCACTGCCCCTCACCCACTGCCCCTCACCCACTGTCACTGCCCCTCACCCACTGCCCCTCACCCACTGCCCCTCACCCACTGTCACTGCCCCTCACCCACTGTCACTGCCCCTCACCCACTGCCCCTCACCCACTGCCCCTCACCCACTGACACTGCCCCTCACCCACTGCCCCTCACCCACTGTCACTGCCCCTCACCCACTGTCACTGCCCCTCACCCACTGCCCCTCACCCACTGCCCCTCACCCACTGCCCCTCACCCACTGTCACTGCCCCTCACCCACTGACACTGCCCCTCACCCACTGCCCCTCACCCACTGCCCCTCACCCACTTCCCCTCACCCACTGCCCCTCACCCACTGCCCCTCACCCACTGCCCCTCACCCACTGCCCCTCACCCACTGCCCCTCACCCACTGCCCCTCACCCACTGTCACTGCCCCTCACCCAGTGTGGGGGCCCTGGGGTTCCAGCCCGTCACTGCCCGTCACCCACAGGAGGGCGGCAGCAGCAGCGGGCACCGCATGATCTGTCCAATCAGCAGCGCAGCTGGCGCCGCGTCACCGGTTGCCGGGTAGAGTGGAGAGCTGGAAGTTATAACCATAATAACCATATAACAACTACAGCATGGAAACAGGCCTGTCCGGCCCTACCAGTCCACGCCGACCACTCTCTCTGACCTAGTCTCATCTACCTGCACTCAGACCATAACCCTCCAATCCCCTCCTATCCATATACCTATCCAATTTACTCTTAAATAATATAATTGAGCCTGCCTCCACCACTTCCACCGGAAGCCCATTCCATACAGCCACCACCCTCTGAGTAAAGAAGTTACCCCTCATGGTTACCCCTAAACTTTTGTCCCTCAATTCTGAAGCTATGTCCCCTTGTTGGAATCTTCCCCACTCTCAAAGGGAAAAGCCTACCCACGTCAACTCTGTCCGTCCCTCTTAAAATTTTAAAAACCTCTATCAAGTCCCCCCTCAACCTTCTACGCTCCAAAGAATAAAGACACAACCTGTTCAACCTCTCTCTGTAGCTTAAGTGCTGAAACCCAGGCAACATTCTAGTAAATCTCCTCTGTACCCTCTCCATTTTGTCAACATCCTTCCTATAATTTGGCGACCAGAACTGCACACCATACTCCAGATTCGGCCTCACCAATGCCCTGTACAATTTTAACATTACATCCCAACTTCTATATTGGATGCTCTGATTTATAAAGGCAAGCATACCAAACGCCTTCTTCACCACCCTATCCACATGAGATTCCACCTTCAGGGAACAATGCACAGTTATTCCCAGATCCCTCTGTTCCACTGCATTCCTCAATTCCCTACCATTTACCCTGTACGTCCTATTTTGATTTGTCCTACCAAAATGCAGCACCTCACACTTATCAGCATTAAACTCCATCTGCCATCTTTCAGCCCACCCTTCCAAAAGGCCCAAGTCTCTCTGTAGACTTTGAAAATCTACTTCATTAATAACTACACCACCTATCTTAGTATCGTCTGCATACTTACTAATCCAATTTGCCACATCATCATCCAGATCATTAATGTAAATGACAAACAACAGTGGACCCAACACAGATCCTTGGGGTACTCCACTAGACACTGGCCTCCAACCTGACATACAGTTGTCAACCATTACCCTCTGGTATCTCCCATTCAGCCATTGTTGAATCCATCTTCCAACCTCACTATTAATACCCAACGATTTAACCTTCTTAATCAACCTTCCATGTGGAACCTTGTCAAATGCCTTACTGAAGTTCATATAGACAACATCCACAGCCTTGCCCTTATCAATTTCCCTGGTAACCTCTTCAAAAAATTCAAGAAGATTAGTCAAACATGACCTTCCAGGCACAAATCCATGTTGACTGTTTCTAATCAGGCCTTGTTTATCCATGTGATTATATATATTGTCCCTAAGTATCTTTTCCATTAATTTTCCCACCACAGACGTCAAACTAACAGGTCTATAATTGCTAGGTTTACTTTTAGAACCTTTTTTAAACAAAGGCACAACATGCGCAATGCGCCAATCTTCCGGCACCATCCCCGTTTCTAATGACGTTTGAAATATTTCCGTCATAGCCCCTGCTATTTCTGCACTAACTTCCCTCAATGTCCTAGGGAATATCCTATCAGGACCTGGAGACTTATCCACTTTTATATTCTTCAAAAGTGTCCGTACCTCCTCTTCTTTGATCCTTATAATTTCCATCACTACTCTACTTGTTTCGCTTACCTCACATAATTCAATATCCTTCTCCTCGGTGAATACCGAAGAAAAGAAATTGTTTAATATCTCCCCCATTTCTTCCGGCTCAGCACATAGCTGTCCACTCTGACTCTCTAATGGACCAATTTTATCCCTCGCTATCCTTTTGCTATTGACATATCTGTAGAACCCCTTGGTGTTTACTTTTACATTACTTGCCAAAGCAACCTCATATTTTTTTTTCGCTTTTCTAATTTCCTTCTTAAGATTCCTTTTACATTCTTTATATTCCTCAAGAACCTCATTTACTCCCTGCCGCTTATATTTATTGTATATCATCATCATATCATCATATCATATATATACAGCGCGGAAACAGGCCTTTTCGGCCCACCAAGTCCGTGCCGCCCAGCGATCCCCGCACATTAACACTAGGGACAATTTTTACATCTACCCAGTCAATTAACCTACATACCTGTACGTCTTTGGAGACGTATATCTCCCTCTTTTTCCGAATCAAGTGTCCAATTTCCCTGGAAAACCACGGCTCTTTCAAATTATTATTCTTTCCTTTCCACCGAACAGGGACATAAAGACTCTGTACTCTCAAAATTTCACCTTTAAATATCCTCCATTTCTCTATTATATCCTTTATACCCTCCCATTTCACTCCTTTTAAACCCTTTCTCATCTCCTCAAAATTAGCCTTTCTCCAATCCAAAATCTCAACCCTTGGTCAAGATTTGACCTTCTCCATAATGATATTGAAACTAATGGCATTATGATCACTAGACCCAAAGTGCTACTCAACACATACCTCCGTCACCTGACCCATCTCATTTCCTAACAGGAGGTCCAACACTGCCCCTTCTCTGGTAGGCACCTCTACGTATTGCTGCAAAAAACTATCCTGCACACATTTTACAAACTCCAAACCATCCAGCCCTTTAACAGAATGTGATTCTCAGTCTATGTACGGAAAATTGAAATCACCCACAATCACTACTCTGTGCTTACTACTAATATCTGCTATCTCCTTACATATTTGCTCTTCCAATTCTCGTTCCATATTTGGCGGTCTATAATACACCCCTATAAGTGTTGCTAAGCCTTTCTCATTTCTGAGTTCCACCCAAACAGCCTCCCTAATCGAGCCTTCTAGTCTGTCCTGCCAAAGCACTGCTGTGATATCCTCCCTGACAAGCAATGCAACACCCCCACCTCTTGCCCCTCCGATTCTATCACATCTGAAACAATGAAATCCTGGAATATTTAATTGTCAATCGCAACCCTCCTGCAACCATGTTTCACTGATCATGAGTTAGTTCATGAAAGCGAAAGCGTGAAGCGGGAGAGGCGGGACCCCCCCACACACACCCTGACACACACACCCTGACACACACACCCTGACACACACACCCACACACACCCTGACACACAGACCCTGGGGACAGACCGTATTCCCCACGCTGGGACACGGGGCTGTGATGATCTCTGCTTCCCTCGGCCGTGGCCGTGAGGGTTCGGGCGGAGAGCCGGCCCGGGAGGTTCACGATGGAGTGAACTGATCCGTGCCGGTCCGTGCTGCGGGCGGAGCTTGTGGGAAGCGGCTGCCGGCGGCCAGGGAGAGGTTGGACTGTGGACTGTGGACCGTGACCGGGGATTCCCGGGAGTGTAAGAGCATCGTGCTGACACCAGCACTCTGCACCGTGGCTTTACATTATCCTCTTGTGTAATAACCAACCTGCATCTACAGGTCTTTGTTTCTACTACTGAATATGCCGTAAGACCCGCAGCACCGCCTCTTTTATAATGTGGAGTCATTCCAACACACGGCTGTTCATTTCCCGTAAATCTTAGTTTCTATGATCATCTGTCCTGTAAACACAGATGCAACCTCACCAACCTCCCGTGGCTCCACACACACACACACACACCATCATATTCATCCTGCACCGAATCTAGTCTCTCAA
>NC_135971.1:37388385-37473334 GCF_053455715.1 Rhinoraja longicauda | reverse complement strand
AACTGGAATTTAGAAGGATGAGAGGGGATCTTTTATAAACATATAAGATTATTAAGGGATTGGACACGTTAGATGTGGGGGAGTCCAGAACCAGGGGTCACAGTTTAAGAATAAGGCGTAGACCATTTAGAACGGAGATGAGGAAAACCTTTTCAATCCAGAGAGTTGTGAATCTGTGGAACTCCCTGCCACAGACGGCAGTGGAGGCCAATTCTCTGGATGCTTTCATGAGAGAGTTAGATAGATCTCTTAAAGATCTCATAACTCAATTTGGTTCATTTTCAGGTTATAGAATTAACTGGTACAAAAGTGAAATTATGCCAATAATGGAGCATAATCCGGCCATACTTCAACAATTTCCTTTTAAAATTGCCTATGAAAAGTTTAAATATCTTGGAATTTACGTGACTAGGAAATATACTTCTTTATTTAAATTAAATTTTACTCCTTTACTCACTAAATTACATAGAAATATCCAATTTTGGAAAACACTTCCTATATCATTAGTTGGTCGTAGTAATGCTATAAAGATGATCTTTCTCCCACAGCTACTATACTTATTTCAAGCAATTCTGATCTATCTTCCAAAAAAGTTTTTTTTAAAAATTGATTCAATTGTTACTGATTTTATTTGGGACTACAAGACTCATAGAATAAATAAAAGACATCTATGTAAGTCTAAAACTAATGGAGGAATTGCCTTACCTAACTTCTTATTTTATTATTGGGCGATTAATATTAAAAATATAACCTGCTGGTTGGATGATTCTGATCAACAACCGGATTGGTTAAAGATGGAGAAAGAGGATTGTTTACCATTTGATATTGGTGCGATCCTCTTAGCTCCAATAAATTTAAATAAAAAAACATATGGAGGTAATCCCATTATACACAGTGTTATCCGTACCTGGAAACAATTAAATCTTACGTTAAAATTGAGTAAATTATCTGTTTTCCTTCCTATTGCGAATAACCCTTCTTTTAAAGCATCTGTCTTAGATAGAGGATTTGCTCAATGGAAAAGTTATGGAATTAAAAGGGTGGGAGATCTTTATCATAAGGGAACTTTTCTTTCTTTTCAGGATTTACAGCAGAAGTACGGATTACATGTTAATAATTATTTTAGATATTTACAACTTAGAGATTATGTAAAATTACACATGCAAGAATATAAGTTTAGAGGTCCAGAAACATTTGATGTATGCCTGAATCGACATTATAATTCAAATAAATTAATATCCTTTATTTATAATACTCTCCTTGACACTGACATTCCGTCATCAGAATCATATAGACGAGCCTGGGAGGACGAATTGAATCAACTCATAATGCAAGATATATGGGATGAAAGTTTACAACATATACACCAATGTTCATTAAATACTAGACATTCCTTAATACAATTTAAAATAATACATAGATTACATTATTCGAAGACGAAATTAAATAGGATTTTTCCTAGTATCTCTCCTATTTGTGATAAATGTCAATTTCAAGAAGCTAATTTAACTCATATTTTCGTAACTTGTATAAAAATGCAAAACTTCTGGTTGGAGATTTTAAAAATAGTTTCTAAAGTTATTAACAAGCAATTGGATATGGATCCAAAATTAACTATATTAGGATTATCAGAACATACTACAAACTTTACAACTAGTCAGGTACATTTTCTTGATTACAGTCTAATAACTGCGAAAAAATTAATACTTAAATTTTGGAAAAAAACAATAACCCCCACAATTAAAATGTGGACTACGGAAATGACAGAGACCCTGCATTTAAAAAAAATAAGATTTGCCTTAATTGACAAACCTGAGATATTTTTAAAAATATGGTCTCCATTTATTGAATTTTTAGAAAAGTAAATGGGTTTGGCACAGGACTAAAATAAAAATTTAAAATTAAAAGTTGAAACTTGAGTTAGGGGTTGGATGTACAACTGTGGTTATTGTCTCCCGGATCTACTCCCTTTAATTTTTATAGTTATATCTTTTTTTAAATCCTCTTATTCTCTCTTCCCAATAGTTTATAGTTTTTTTTTCTTTTTTTCTTTTTTTTTCCCCTTTCTTCTTTATTTTTTTATTTTCTCTCTTTAAAATTTTAAAAATTGAATGAAGCTATGTAAGAACTCTGTAACAAATGTGTCTTTTATTTCTATTTGTACATATGCTTTTCAAAAAAATTTAAAAAAAAAGAAAAAAAAAGATCTCTTAAAGACAGCGGAATCAAGGGATATGGGGAGAAGGCAGGAACGGAGTGCTGATTGTGGATGATCAGCCATGATCACATTGAATGGCGGTGATGGCTCGAAGGCCCGAATGGCCTAGTCCTGCATCTATTGTCTACTGTCTATTGTCTAAACACAGGCAGGTGGGAATAATGTAGTTGGGACATGTTGGCAGGTGTGGGTAAGTTCGGCCGAAGGACCTGTATCACTCTACGACTCTATGACTCTCTAGTCCTCAGCGTGCTCGTGTTCCATGTACCTTTATTTCCTCCATACCGATGTGCCTATCTCATGTACTGCACTGTTCTATGTTCTATGCTCCTGGAAGGCTGGGACGCGCTGCCGAGGGTGGTGGTGGAAGCACATTCGATGGTGGTCATCATTACAAATATCACAAACAGCAGAGGTCCCAGCTCCGTTCGCTGCGGTACTACACTTGTCACAGAGTTCCAGCCAGAAAATCTACATTCCAACATAGCCCTCCGCCTCTTCACAATAAGACGGTACCGAATCCATACGACCAGGTCATCTTGAATCCTGTACACCTTAATCGCCTGAATCAAAGCGGTGCTGACTAACCTTCATTAGCCCATTCTCGTTCAAATAAGAGTAATTCCTGTCTCGAAGAAATCCCTCCAATAGCTTCCTTGCCATTGATGAGAAGCTCAACGGATAATAGTTCCCTTGGTTTTCACTAGGGATTTCGTCCGCACCACCATTCTCGATCATAAACTGCCTTAACATATTTGTATTAACTACACTTGCTATCCTCCAAGCCCTTCTCCTGGGTGAATACAGATGCAAAGTACTGCTTTACTTCCTCAACTACATTATCCGATTCGACGCATAAATCCTTCCTTGATCTTTAAATGTCCCCACCTTCCCCCCGCCATTCTTAGTTCTAACGGACGTGTAAGAAATCATGGGACGTTCCTTAATCTGCCTGGCGAGACATTTCATGCCCCTTCCGGCCGTTCTAATTGTCCGCTTGAGTCTCCGACTCGCTTTATATTCCTGCAAAGCCGCGTCTAATCCCTCCTTCTTAAACCTGGCAATCTTCCTTCGTGAGCTTTTACAACACCATTCGTCATCCACTGACCCATTAAATTGCCATCGTTATCTCTCATCCTCAGTGGGAAATGCTGATCCTGCACTTTGATCACAAGGCGTGTTGATTTCGACATATAATCTAAGGAACAATGCCTCAATGAAGTACTTTCCCCCAACATCCAGACCTGTCCCTATTCAAAACACTTTCGCACTTTCCCCGCACATCTTCTTTAACGTTTAAACTTAGCCACTACTCACCCAAGAACGGATTACCTGTCACGTGATTCGAAAATATCTAAGGTAGGTTTACAGACACAGTGATTTTAATACAATGCAATTTTTTCTCTCAAAATATCGATGTCGATGCAAAGATTAATCAATTTTAATCGTTCTATTTCACTAGAGAGTACATTTAAACCGAGAAATATAACACACAGGATCGTAGGTTAATGTTGCAGCTCCCGGTTGTGGAGAACCGTTAGCGACGCAGAGCAGCGTGGAGCAGGACGCAACGGCCGTGTTATCCGGACACCCACAGTAAATGCACCAACAATGAATTTCGGATGGGTACAAATTCCAGAGATCAAAAGAGAGAAAGTGTGAAAGAAGGAGCTAAGGATACAGGAGGCGTAAAAATATGGAGCCAGAGGAAGAAATATAGATGGAAAGGTGCAGGAAGGGACTGCGGATGGCGGTTTACATAGAAGTTGGACACAAAATGCTGGAGAAACTCAGCGGGAAAGGCAGCGTCTCTGGAGAGAAGAGATGGGTGACGTTTCGGGTCGAGACCCTTCTTCAGACAAAAACGTCAGGGGAGAGGGACACACAGAGATAAGGAGGTGTAAGGGGTGAGAGTGAGACATCAAAGGGGATGGAGTTCAAGGAAAATGTAGAATAGATCATTGTTAGCTAGGAGAAGGTGACAACAAAGTAAACAGGGATTATGTAATCGAGGACAGTCCGACTCGTAGGTAAAACGGGAAGGGGGAGGGATGGAGAGGGCACACGCTGGAGGATGGGGGTGAATGCGCGTTCACGTAGTAAACAACAAAGAGAGGGGGAAGCATGTAGGTTGATACTGAAGTTGTGGATCATATGGATTTGGGGCAAAAAGGATGTGCCGGATATTGATGTTAGAAGAACAAATACGTCACGCATGAACTCGCCTTGAACAGGTGTTGCGAGCGCGCTACATGGGAAATATATCGGGGCTAGCAAGTTACAATAATTTGAACATTGGGATAACATTTTATTCCACGAAGAGTCCTGCCCAACATGCCCGCTCTGGATGGAACCAAATGCAGCGAATCATCATGTGAGATAATAGATTGATGGGCTGCGTCATATCCCACCTCCAGTTCTAGGCAACTGGCGCGCCAGTGTCATGAGTTTAACAATAATACTCGTTAAATGTGTAAATGCGTTCTTCACCTCCTGTCTAAATTTCCTCTGTGTAATCCCGTAGATACACGTGTTGGCGCAGGAGCTGACGTGTGTGAGCAAGATCCCAACGTCATAGGCGATGTAAGATGGGCTTGAGTGATCCCCGCCCACGAAGTTCACAGTGACCCGAGTGCAGATGAAAGTTACAGCGATCGTTGTCCAAAGCAGTATGAAGGCGCCGGACACGGTGAGCAGTAAAACGATGGACTTCCGCCGATTCTCCGCCTCCGTGTCCTTGCTATCCACTGCCTTCAGGCGACGACGGACTCTGTTGGCCGCTATGATGTTCCTGACCGTCAGTCCGTTGAACAATAGGATTATAAGGAAGGGTAGCAAGGGGTTAGAGATGGTACACATCCACGTAAAAACCAACCACCAATCGGACATGAAGTAGGCGCGTTTGGGTCGGCACCCCCATTTCACACTATCCACGGTGAAGCGTGGCTGGTACATAAAGTTAAAGGGGATGTACTTCAAGCAGCTCAGCGCGCACAAGGACACAATGACCGTGACGGCCGTCCGATCCGTACAATAGGTGAGTCTCAGCTTCGGGCAGCAAATGCTGACAAAACGGTCAAAGGTGAAGGACATGGTTAACCAGACGGAATAGTCCAGAGTAACGACCCGCAGGTATAGATTGGAAGGACAAATTGCGCTGAGGAAGAGGAAGGAGTTGGGGGTATAGTACATGTAGATTCTCCGAATTAACACGTGAACGATGAGAACGAGGAGGTTGGAGATTGCCATCGCCACCATGTACCGGGTGATTCCTTTCGAGAGCCCGCACTTACCCCGGTAGAGGATCGCAGCCGTCAGCACGTTCGCTGGGGGAAGAGCAAAGTACAGTGAAATTAATATTTAAATGGAACCACCGATGTAATGGAACTAAAGTTACGATTGAATGTTGCGTAGCGCGACAGCCCTCAGTGAAGCGAATCACAAGAACCATTGAAAGAGCTGACGTATGTGAGCAAGACCCCAACGAGGCTCTTTCAATGCTCCATTCTTCAGAAACTCATCATATTAATTATCACAACATCATGTGCTCTTTAAACTCGAGTTTGCGTTTTCATTCCTCCTTTAAAAACACCGCATTAAATCCCCATGATGTCCACGCTTTGGACATCTGTCCACATATCTCCTATTCCCTCCATTTATGGCCGCTGACGCCGATGCACTGCGTCGGAAGTTGCAATTTCTGTGTTGATCGCACATCAGATTACTGTAAAGTGCCGGAGAGGATGAAACAGGCTGTCAGAGTACTCACGGTCTGTCAGAAGGAAGCATTAAACAATCTCATCACAGCTTACCAGGGATACCAAACGCAGCCAGGATCGGATAGCTAATTTCATGGACGTATATAATTGGGGCCCGTTCCATCTGATTGTCCCAGTGAAGTTCAGGAACAAAATGGAGCGATAGCGCAGTTCGGATGTTCTTTAATACACCCACCAACTCCCCAGTGGGGACGGGAGAATGACGCAACCCCAATATTAGTCACACTCTCTTGAACAAACATGTTTCTTTCCGCGCGCGCGCGTGTTTGGGTGTGTGTGTATATGTGTGTGTGTGTGTATTTGTGTGTTTGCGCGCGCCCGCGTGTGTATGTGTGTGTATGAGTGAGCGAGTGTGCGTGTGCTTTTGTGTGTGTGTAGATTCGTGTATATGTATGATTGTGCGGTGTTGTGCGCGCGTGCGTGAGTATTTGTGAATGTGTGGGTATATGTTTGTGTGTGCGTGTGTGTAGATTCGTATATGTGTGTGGTTGTGCGTTCATCAATTCATGAATTAGTAAGTAATGGAAGTAAGTTCCATTATATAAGGGGCAAGAGTGTTATAAAAACAAGCCTGAAGGCTTTGTGTCTCAATGCAAGGAGTATTCGGAATAAGGTGGATGAATTAAATGTGGAGATAGTTGTTAATGATTATGATGTAGTTGGGATTACGGAGACGTGGCTCCAGGGTGACCAGGGCTGGGAGCTCAACATCCAGGGATATTCTATATTCAGGCGGGATAGACAGAAAGGAAAAGGAGGTGGGGTAGCGTTGCTGGTTAGACAGGAGATTAACGCAATGGAAAGGAAGGACATTAGCTCGGAGGATGTGGAATCGATATGGGTAGAGCTGCGAAACACTAAGGGGCAGAAAACGCTCGTCGGAGTTGTGTACAGGCTACCTAACAGTAGTAGTAGAGTTGGGGATGGCATCAAACAGGAAATTAGAAATGCGTGCACTAAAGGTGCGGCAGTTATAATGGGTGACTTCAATCTACATATAGATTGGGTGAATCAAACTGGCAGGGGTGCTGAGGAAGAGGATTTCTTGGAATGTTTGAGAGATGGTTTTGTAAACCAACATGTCGAGGAACCAACGAGAGAACAGGCCATTCTAGACTGGGTATTGAGTAATGAGGAAGGGTTAGTTAGCAGTCTTGTTGTGCGAGGCCCCTTGGGCAAGAGTGATCATAATATGGTAGAGTTCTTCATTAGGATGGAGAGTGACAAAGTCGACACAGAAACAAGTGTTCTGAACTTAAAGAAAGTTAACTTTGAGGGTATGAGGCGTGAATTGTCCAAGATAGACTGGCGATTGATGCAGAAAGGGTTGACGGTGGACATGCAATGGAAGGCATTTAAAGGTCGCATGGATGAACTACAACAAGTGTTCATCCCAGTTTGGCAAAAGAACAAACCAGGAAAGGTAGTGCATCCGTGGCTAACAAGGGAAATCAAGGATAGTATTAAAACAAAAGATGAAGCATACAGATTAGCCAGAAAAAGTAGCATACCAGAGGACTGGGAGAAATTCAGAGTCCAGCAGTGGAGGACAAAGGGCTTAATTAGGAAAGGGAAAATAGATTATGAGGGGAAAACTGGCAAGGAACATAAAAACTGACTGCAAAAGCTTTTATAGATATGTCAAGAGAAAAAGATTAGTTAAGACAAATGTAGGTCCCTTGCAGTTGGAAACAGGTGAATTGATCATAGGGAACAAGGAGATGGCAGACCAATTGAACAAATACTTTGGTTCTGTCTTCACTAAGGAAGACATAAACCGTCTGCCGGAAATAGCGGGAGACCGGGGGTCTAATGAGATGGAGGAACTGAGGGAAATCCAGGTTAGTCGGGAAGTGGTGTTAGGTAAATTAAATGGATTAAAGGCAGATAAATCCCCAGGGCCAGATAGGCTGCATCCCAGAGTGCTTAAGGAAGTAGCCTCAGAAATACTGGATGCATTAGTGATAATTTTTCAAAACTCTTTAGATTCTGGAGTAGTTCCTGAGGACTGGAGGGTAGCTAATGTAACCCCACTTTTTAAAAAGGGAGGGAGAGAGAAAACGGGGAATTATAGACCAGTTAGCCTAACATCGGTAGTGGGGAAAATGCTAGAGTCAGTTATTAAAGATGTGATAGCGTCACATTTGGAAAGTGGTTAAATCAACGGACAAAGCCAGCATGGATTTACCAAAGGCAAATCATGTCTGACGAATCTTATAGAATTTTTCGAAGATGTAACTAGTAGAGTGGATAAGGGAGAACCAGTCGATGTGTTATATCTGGACTTTCAGAAGGCCTTCGACAAGGTCCCACATAGGAGATTGGTGTACAAACTAAAGGCACACGGTATTCAGGGTTCAGTGTTGAGGCGGATAGAAAATTGGTTGGCGGACAGGAAGCAAAGAGTAGGAATAAACGGGTCCTTTTCGGAATGGCAGGCAGTGACTAGTGGGGTACCGCAAGGCTCAGTGCTGGGACCCCAGTTATTTACAGTGGATATTAATGATTTGGACGAGGGAATTGAATGCAACATCTATAAGTTTGCGGATGACACGAAGCTGGGTGGCCGGTTTAGCTGCGAGGAGGATGCTAGGAGGCTGCAGAGTGACTTGGATAGATTAGGCGAGTGGGCAAATGCATGGCAGATGCAATATAATGTGGATAAATGTGAGGTTATCCACTTTGGCGGCAAGAACAGGAAAGCAGAGTATTACATGAATGGTGACCGATTGGGAGAAGGGGAGATGCAACGGGACCTGGGTGTCATGGTGCACCAGTCATTGAAAGTAAGCATGCAGGTGCAGCAAGCAGTGAAGAAAGCGAATGGTATGTTGGCATTCATAGCAAGAGGATTTGAGTTTAGGAGCAGGGAGGTTCTGCTGCAGTTGTACAGGGCCTTGGTGAGACCGCACCTGGAGTATTGTGTGCGTCTCCTAACCCGAGGAAAGACGTTCTTGCCTTAGAGGGAGTACGGAGAAGGTTCACCAGATTGATCCCTGGGATGGCGGGACTTTCATATGAGGAAAGACTGGATAGACTGGGCTTGTACTCGCTGGAATTTAGAAGACTGAGGGGGGATCTTATAGAAACATATAAAATTCTTAAGGGGTTGGAGAGGCTAGATGCGGGAAGGTTGTTCCCGATGTTGGGGGAGTCCAGAACCAGGGGTCACGGATTAAGGATAAGGGGGAAGTCTTTTAGGACCGAGATGAGAAAACATTTCTTCACACAGAGAATGGTGAGTCTGTGGAATTCTCTGCCACAGAAGGTAGTTGAGGCCAGTTCATTGGCTACATTTAAGAGGGAGTTAGATGTGGCCTTTTTGCTAAAGGGATCAGGGGGTATGGAGAGAAGGCAGGTACAGGCTACTGAGCTGGATGATCAGCCATGATCATATTGAATGGCGGTGCAGGTTCGAAGGCCCGAATGGCCTACTCCTGCACCTATTTTCTATGTTGCTATGTTTCTAAGGCTGGAAGCGAGCAATGAAGTGGACAGAGCTACACGCAGTCCACGCAGTCAGCTACACGCAGTAAAGGGAAATATAGACACAAAGAACTGCAGAAGCTGGATATTTGAGCTAAACGCCAAATGTTTCATTAATACATCGGTTAGGAAGAATCTGCGAAGGATGTGGGTAGGCGAAGTTTCTCGTCCCTTTTCTGTCAGGTTCAGCATATTATCCGCCAATCCACCCAGTTCCTATTGAAGAATAACCTCGCAGGTCGGTAAAGTGAAATATTTTGTGGATCTTCCGCTCTCCGATCCACCTGCCTTAAACTTCAATAATCCGCGAATATGAACACCAAAACCGCTCTCAATGTCCACTACATCTTGTTCGCTACATCTTGGCTCGATGCGGGTGTAGTTCTGATCTCCCAACCTACCCATTGGGATGTCTGCAATTTGTTAAATCTTCACTTTCTCTCCAGATGTAACATCCTTGAACCCTGGTTGTCTTTCCCTTTGCACTACCTGTTGCATTTGTCTATGGTTTGGTTGTTCTCATGAATGGCACGACTTAACTGCAGAGCCCGCGAACGAACTATCTGGTGACAATAATAAACCGACGCCGATACCAACCTCTCTGCCAGGACTGTGTGCTGTACTGCAACATGACTATTGTTGTCGAGCAATCTCTGCAATGAAGGTCAATGCGCCTACAACAGGGAAACTCGTCAAAAATGCCCCTCTGAGTGGAAATGTCAAAGGCTAGAGGACACAGCTTCAATGTGTGCGAGTGGTAAATGGAGGCGTGCGGGGACATTTACACAGCGCACGTTGAATCGCTGGAACGCTGTCAAAAGTGGTGGGAGCGCCTAAGATGACAATGACATTTAAAAGGCTTCTGGATAAGCACATGTATGTGCTGGGAATGGAGTAGAATGGATTGTTTATAGACAAAATAGATTGGCTTATCTTGACATGGTTGACAGGTATTTTCGTCCGAAAACCATGTTACTGTCGCGTAGTGCTCTACATTCTATATTTAGCAGTTTTAAAACACTGAAACCGAACCACTAACTGTTCTTCTGACATTGCAGTCCATTTGCAATTGCCCACCCGCCGGTCATAAAAGCAATTGGGGTAGAATTGGCCACACGGCCGTTCAAACCTATCCTGTCATTGAATTTGCTCATTCCTGATCTACTCCGGCCATGTATCTCATTATATACCAATTCCCAATTGCTCTCAATGCCTTGATCGTTACCAAGCTTCACCTTAAATATCACTGACGGGCGATGCCCCCTCTTCCCGCACCTGTAACTGAACAGGATAAAGGGAGAACCGAGGGTTTCCCGTTAACGATACGATACGATACGAAGGAACGTTGTTCATCCCCGGAGGAAACTTGATCTGCCAACAGTTATAATACACAACAAGGTACACGAAAAACTTGAAATGAAAATGTAATTAAACATGAAGAGAAAAGAAAAAGACAAACGATTTTTGGCTGGCTGCCGTGTTATAAACAATAGACAATAGACAATAGGTGCAAGAGTAGGTCAATCGGCCCTTCGAGCCAGCACCACATTTAATGTGATCATTCTCAATCAGTACCCCGTTCCTGCCTTTTCCCCATACCCCCTGACTCCGCTATCCTTAAGAGCTCTATCTAGCTCTCTCTTGAATGCATTCAGAGAATTGGCCTCCACTGCCTTCTGAGGCGCAGAATTCCACAGATTTGCAACTCTATGACTGAATTTTTTTTCCTCATCTCAGTTCTAAATGGCCTACCCCTTATTCTTAAACTGTGGCCCCTTGTTCTGGACTCCCACAACATTGGGAACATGTTTCCTTCCTCTAACGTTTCCAACCCCTTAATAGTCTTATATATTTCGATATGATCCCCTCTCATCCTTCTAAATTCCAATGTATACAAGCCTAGTCGCTCGAGTCTTTCAACATATGACAGTCCAGCCATTTCGGGAATTAACGTAGTAAACCTACGCTGCACGCCCTCAATACCAAGAATATCCTTCCTCAAATGTTGTGACCAAAACTGCACACAGTACTTCAGGTGCGGTCTCACTACGGCCCTGTACAACTGCAGAAGGACCTCTTTGCTCCGATACTCAACTCCTCTCGTTATGAAGGCCAACATTCCAATGGCTTTCTTCACTGCCTGCTGTACCTGCATGCTTCCTTTCAGTGACTGATGCACTAGGACACCCAGATCTCGTGTTAACAGCGCTTTCACGGGAACGACCGACCAAACAAACAAACAACCAAACAACCAAACTACCAAACAAACAAACAGACAAACAAACAAACAAAAGCAGGCTTATCCCCTGGGAAGAGGATTCTAAAACTAGAGTCCCGCCCCCCTTCCCCACAAAGCGTCCCCCTTTTTTCTCCCACCCTCCCTCACGGCGGTACACCCAACGCCGGATCCTTCAATGTTCTTCACGGCGGTCCTCCCACGCCGACCCCTCCATTGTTCTTCACGGCGACCCCCACCACGGCGGTCCCCTCCCCCCCCCGCCCCTCACGCTCATCGACGGCTGATCACGGGTCGATCCCGAGGCCCCACCGTCGCCGAGGCTGCCGCTGCCGCTGCCGCTGCCGCTGAGGCTCCCGTTGCCGCCGAGGCTCACGCTGCCGCAGATGCCCCACCGCCGCCTAGTTCTCGTCTCACGGATAGAGGGCGCCTTGAATGGAGACACAAGTTACTGCAGATGCCGGAACGTTCAACAAAACACCAACTGATGGCAGAACTCAACGGGGCAGGCCGCATCTGTGAAGTGAATGGTCAGGTGACGATTCGGGTCGGCGCCCTTCTCCAGACAGCGTATTTCACGGTTCTGTGGACGTAGACACCCTTAATCGGCTAAGTTGGCAAACAGATCTTTTTTTAAATAATGTTTTTATTAACCGCTCTTCCTGTTGGCATTCGTTGCTTCGTATGATCCCGCCATCATAGCTGGTACCGGAAATTTAATTTCGCTTACTTCTGATGGAGGGTTATTATCCCGTCCTCTTCGGATCGTTCACCTTGTTGTGGTGAAGAGGCTTGCGTGCCCCTATAATTCAGAGAGCGATGCCGTCGGAAGCACTAGCTTCTGGTAGGGCCACCCATGGCGGTACGGTCGAGGATGAGGGTCCAGACAAAGAACGATCCAATCTACCAGACCTCAACGGCGGACCAGGCGGACGAAGTTATCTTGAACTCAACGAATGTGAAGGCGGATGAAGGCTGCAACAGGACTATCAGCTCCAATCGTCTTGGTTCCCTTCACATTGTAAATAGTGGATTGCTTTGTGAAGGACCGTGTGCTTCTTGGAGTCAACATCAAGTACTCGTTAAACACACATGCACAGGCGTCTTCGTTCTGTGCACAGCACGAAACTTCACTAAGGACTTTCGGCGATCGGGGAAAGGCGACAGGAGCAGGCTACGTGATGGCTGAAAGTTCCCAGTCAACAACGGGAAGCGGTGAATACTTGACTCAATCGCTCAACTTTGGACAGAAGCAGGAAAGTTGTTCGCCAGCAGTATTCATGTCTGAGCAGCCCTAATTAGGATCCACTCTGCTCACCCTGAACTGGGAAGGGGCTAGAAATGGTGCCATAAAAATAGTTTGCTTCGCCTCGTCCTGTCTGTAAACCCACGTTCAGAGGGATCACCATCATGCGGTCCAAAACCATCAAGAAGCGAAACTATGAAACATGGAACCTGGAACATACAAACTCTAATGGACAACCTAAACTCAGACTGACCAGAGAGAAGAACCACCTTTGTTGCTCGGGAACTCCACAAATTCAGCTTTGACATCGTTACTCTGAGTGAGACCTACAGAGCTGGAGAATGACAACTAAATGAAGAACAAGGTCAATACACGTTTTTTCTGGAAAGGTCTTGATCCTGAACAACCGAGGATCCACGGAGTGGGTTTTTCCATCGGAAACAGCCAACTTCAGAAGCTGACAGAGCAACTACTGGGGATCAATGAACGTCTTATGACTCTGCGAATCCAGCTCGTCAAGAACCAATACACCACCATGATCAGCGCCTAAGCTCCAACTCTGGACACTGAAGACGAAGTAAAGGAGAACTTCTCTGCCCTACCTGACGACGTCCTTTCCTCTGTTCCCAACGACGACAAGATCATTCTCTTAGGAGACTTCAACGCCAGAGTCGGAAAAGATCATAGGCTCTGGACCAGAACAATCGGCAAGGAAGGAGTTCGCAAGGTCAAGGCCGATGGAACATTCCTCCTCGCCAAATGTGCAAAACACAACCTGGTGCTTATAAACACCTTATTTCGCAAAAAAACAGGCACAGAGTTTCCTGGCAGCATCCACGTTTTAAACACTGGCACATCATTGACTACATCATCCTACGATCCCCTGACCGACAAGGTGTACTGAATAGTCTCATCTGGTCCAACGTGAGAATGAAGATTCGGCCCAAAAGGAAATATCAAAAGCAGAACACTATTAAGAAATTCAATGTTGGTGTCCTTCAAGACATCACCCAAGTACAGAAGTTTCAACAAAAACTTCAAGAACAACTGCCCCAACAAATCTCACCATCTGTCGAAGAACACTGGAATCTATGGAAGAACGCTATCATCGCCTCCTGCAAGGAAACAATTGGGTTCAAGTAAAGAAAACATCGGGATTGGTTCGACGATAATGACAAACAACTCCACCAACAAAATATAAAAATATTCATCACCTTACAAAATGACCAACAGTCGGCTACGTAAAGGAAGTGCTATCAGGAATGCAAGTCTGCAGTCCAGAAGAGCCGCGAAACCTGAAAAACCAGTGGTGCAGGGAAAAAGCTCAGGAAATCCAATAACGAGCAGACTCCAACGACACTCGAGTTCTTTTCAACGCAATTAAAGCCATTTTGGCCTATCCATTCACGGTCAAGCCCTAAAAGCAAAGATGGGTCCACCACCCTGGAGAGCAATGTAGACATCCATTCTAGATGGAGGAAACACTTTCAAGATCCTCTAAATCAGACCACCTCATATGACTAACAACATTCCAAAGCAGCCCGCTGACGACCCCCTAAGCAGAATACCATCACTTGAAGAAATCAAGGAAGCCATCAAAACTTTGAAAAACTACAAGGCAGCTGGACTGGACGGAATACGAGCCGAGGTCTACAAAATTGGATGTAAGCTGCTCCATTACCAACTGCATCAACCATCTACAAAAGGAAAGGCGATCTGTCTGACTGCGGAAACTATCGTGGAATTTCCCTGTTAGCAACAGCAGGCAAGGTCCTCGCCCGTATCATGAACAGCCGACTCAAGCCCACAGCTGAGAAGATCCTTCCGGAGACACAAGCCGGTTTTAGACCATCACGTGGAACAGCCAACATGATCTTCAGAATTCTTCAACGACAAGAAAAATGTCAACCTTTTGTACATGGCATTCATCGATCTCACTACAGCCTTCGACTTGGTATCAAGGAAACTCTTATTGGACGTGCTATCCACTTATGGATGTCCTGAAAAGTACATTTGCATCCCGAGACTTCTCCACGATGACATGCTTGCCACAGTCATGGCCAATAACAGCAAGCGTGAGCCATTTCAAGTCAGATCAGAAGTGAACCAGGGATGCACGATTACAGCAACACTGTTCACCATCTTCATTGCGACAACCATTCACATCATCAGAAACGAATCTCTTTGAAGAGATTCAAAGGCGCCTTAAAAGCCAGCATGGAGATGTCTGAAGAAGGGTCTCGACCCGAAACGTCACCCATTCCTTCTCTCCCGAGATGCTGCCTGACCTGCTGAGTTACTCCAGCATTTTGTGAATAAATACCTTCGATTTGTACCAGCATCTGCAGTTATTTTCTTATATTATATGGAGAGATGTGAAATCGACATCGACAATGGGGAAACCAATGCTAAGGACAGGAAACTCTGGCGAGCCATCATCCAAAAAGGAACAGCGACAACCAAAGTCCGATCTGACATCTGGAATTACCTGTCCTGAATGCCAAAGAACTTTCAACGTCAGGATTGGACTCACAAGCCACCTGATAGTTCACTAAAAACAACGGAACGTCGACCATCCTCGACCCTGATGGATAGCGACGACGACGACGATTAACGACTAATTCTTTTCCCATCATGTCTTCAACAATCCTTTTAGTATTTCCAATCGTTCTTTTTATTCATAATTTGCGCGTTTGAACTCAATCTATGGCACAGTGGTATAACTGATAGAGTAGCTTCCTCATAACACCGGAGGTCCGGGTTCGATCACAACCGCGGATGGTATCTGTGTATAGTTTGAATGTTCTCGGTGTGACCGCGTGGGTTTCCTCTGCTTTCAGGGTTTCTCCCATATCCAGATGACTTGAGGCATTGGAGGTTAATTGGTTTTTGTAGCTCGTGTGTATGGAATGCATGCGGAAGTAGGATAACATAGCACAAGTGTAAACGGTCGGCATGGACTCGGTGGGTCATGAGCCCGTTTCCATTCTGTATCCTTCAATAAATCAATCAATCTGTTACAGTCTATGTAAAGGAGAGAACTGCAGATGTTGGTTTACACCGAAGATAGACGCAAAATACTGGACTGACTCAGCGGGACAGGCAGCATCTCTGAGTAGAAGGAATGGGTGACGAAGGTATGAAGAAGAGCCTCGACCCGAATGTCACCCATTCCTTCTATCCAGAGATGCTGCAATGTAATATTATAACGATGTAACATTTCCGGCGCTGTTGTTATCTTTCCCTATTGTATTGGTTGATGGTTTGATTGTACTCATGATGGTATGACATAACCACCCACGCAAACATGTATCCCGTGGCGATAATAAACCACTGCTAAGCCCAATTTATCGGCTCGGACTGTGCGCCACATTGAAACATAACCATTGTCATCGAACAATATCATCAAATTTTCAATCCTCAATTCTCAATATGCAAATGAAAATCAATGCACATTGCAGTAAGGTAGACGGATGTCGACATTGTTGGGAAATTGGAAAAGATAGTGACTGATGTGTTCGTGGTTGAATCTGTCGGGACCAGCGACCACTGTTCTATGAGCTTTAAGATAACTATGGGTAACGACATGGCAGGCCCGCGATTTAAAATTCTGAATTGGGGCAAGCTCAATTGTGATGGAACTCGCAGACAGAAACTCACACAAGTTGATCCGATTAGGTTTTTACAAGCAAAGGAACGTCCAAATCGCGGGGTGTTTTAAAGGTGTGATGACTGGAGTTCAGGGCATGCATGTGCCTGTTAGACTGAAGGGATTGACAGATGAGCATAAGCATGAGTGATGAGAGAAATTGAGGCTCTGGTCAGGAAATAGAAGGAGGCACGGGACGGGTATAAGCAGCTGCCATCATATATATTCCTGAAGGAATTTGGGGAACTGACGAACAGACTTAATAAAAAAAGCAAAAGGACAAAAAGGGGGCAGGGGGTAACGTTAGCAGATAGTATCAGGCAACATCAAAAGAAAATGTGTGTACATTAAGGTAAAGTTGGTAACTAGAGAGAAAATGGGGGGGGGGCAAAAAAACAAACCAGAGATGGCAATGTCCTCATTGACTATTCACCCTCTGTTTTTACCGTGGAGAAAGACAGAACAACTGTAAATCTTGGGGACAATCAATGGCAGTGTCCTGAGGGCAGTCGATATTACAGTCGAGGAATTGCTAAGGCGTCTGAAGGTAGACATATCTCCTTGATTTGGTCATATATATCTGTGGACGCTGTCGGAAGCCAGAGATGAAATTACAGGCACCGTGTCTTAGTTATCTACGTCATAATTAAAGACGGACGAGTTGCCGGAAGACAGGTGGTTAATGTTTGTATCACAATTTAAGAAAGGCTGAAAGGAAAACCATGGGGACTATAGTCCAGTTAGCCTAACATCTGTGGTAGGCACGTACCTGGAGAGCATTCTGAGGGATAAGATCTGTATGCATTCAAATAGACAGGAGTGAGTCCTGTTGACTTTTGTGAAGATATAACCAAAAAATGTGACGAGGACGGAGTTGCAGACATTATATTTCTGGATTTCATCAAGGCTTTTGATGAAGTTCCGTGTCGTAGTCTACTTTGAAGCGTTATATCGCATGGACTCAAAGGAAACCCAGCCGACTGGATGGAATATTGGCCTCATGGAAAAGGAGACAGTGGGTGTTGCAGGAAAGTTGGTTAGCGGACTAGAGACCTGTGACAGTGGTGTGTCTCTGGGGTCAATGCTGGGCCCTTTGTTGTTTGTCTTAAAGATTTGGATGAAAATGTACAAGGTAGGATTAGTAAATGTGCGAATCCATACAAGTGGATTGTAATGTAGATAGCGAAGATGGTTATGAAAGATAACAGCGGGATCTTGCGCAGTTGGGCAAGTGAGCTGAGGAATAGTTAGTGGTGTTTAATGCATATATGAGTGAGGTGTTGCATTTTGAGAAGTGAAGCCCGGGCAGGGACTTTGCAATAAATGATATGGCTCTCGGGAGTGTTGTGGAGAAGAGCTATCTGGGAGTGCAGGTACTAGTTCCCAGAAAATGGCGCCACAGGTAGATAGTGGTCATCATCAATCAGGGCATTGAGCATAGAAGCTATGATGGTATTTTACAGTTCTATAAGGTTGATGAGATCACGTTTGGAGTATCTGGCTCAGTTTTGGTCACACTGCTATAGGAAAGATGGCGTTAAGAAAGAAAGAATCCAGATTTACGGGGATGTTAGCAAAACTTAATGCCTCAGCTATAGGGAGAGGTTGGGCAGGTCCGGGCTGTATTCCTTGGTGCACAGGAGGATGAAGGATATTCTCACAGTGGTGTATAAGAGCGGGAGCGGAATTAATAGGGTAGATACACAGAATATTTAACCCAAACCAGGGGAATCAAGAACCAGACCATTTTGCCGTTAAGTGAGTGGGTAAATATTTGATATGAATCTAAGGGTGAAACTTTTCACACAGAGGTTGGTGGGTATATTGAATGAGTTGCCAGAGGAGGTAGTTGAGGCAGATATTATAACATAATTTCAAAGACATTTCGGCAAGTGCATGTACAGGAACGATTCAGAGGGATATGGGCGCAACGCGGGCAGGGGCGACTAGTGTGGATGGGGCACTGTGGTCAGCATGGGTAGGTTAGGCCAAAGAGTCAATTTCCGTGCAATGGGACTCTCTGACTTGTTTACGTCTGCCTCTGTCTAGCGATGGAGGAGATTCTGGACAAAAAGGTAAATTTGGGAATTGAAAAGGGAGTTAGCAACCGGAATGTCCATTAGACGTTGGCGGACCGAGCGCGGGTGTTCAGCAAAGCAGTCGCCGGTGCTTGGTCTCGCCGATATACAGGCGGCCACATCGGGAACTCCGGGTGCAGGAGATGATGTTAGAGGTGCATGTGAACCTCTGTCTCACCTGGAAGGACTGCTGGTGTCACTGAATGGAGGTAAAGGGAGAGGCATTACACCTCTTGCATTTTCAGGGAAAAGCGCATGGTGAGGTGTGTAGTTTGACTGAGAAGGGTCGAATCCGGAGATTGGAGAAAGAGCATCTCATATTTCATTTGGGTAGCTAACAAGCCAACGGTATGAACATTAAATTCTCCAATTTTGGGTACTATCCTACAAACACTCCCCTTCCATCTTGTCTTTCGCCCCCAAGACCCCCGCCCCTCCCACTTCTTACCCCACCCACTCCCTCGCCAAGTCGCCTCCCCTGAATCCTGGATGACGTTGCGTCGGTTTTCCGGTCCCGCTCCATCTGCACTCCCCCCCCCCCCCCCCCCCCCACGCCATGGCTACACAATTGGCGACTTTTTCATGTTTAGGTTAGTCCGGGCTGAATAATCAATTTGAAGCATATCAGCAAAGCCGATATCAGTAAGCAAAGCTTACTGTTTATTTCAGATTTACCTCATTTTTGTTTTAGTTTTAGTTCAGAGATACAGCAATTGTACTGTGCCTTGTATCCATTAGTGCCATTATTGATGATAGAAATCAATGAACAATCACACAAACACGTCGGGCCCCGCCACCAAGGCAAATCTAGGGCCGAAGATGTCCTGGTTGTGTTGCTCCTGAGCCTGGCCAAGCTGGCCATCCGCGACTCACGGCGCCAGGCGTAAGAGGGCTCTGCCTGAGCCAGCTGCCTACCCCTTTTCCGGGGTTACATCCGCGCCCGGGTGGTGTTGGAGAGGGACTACGCGCTGTCCACGGGCACCCTGGAGGATTTGCGGGACCGCTGGGCACCGCGGGGGATTGGATGTATCCTGGATGGGGATTGTAATATAATTGTATAATAGTTCCAATTGGTATATTTGTTTGAATAGTATTCTGGTGGTGGTTTCTGTTTTGGTTTTATTGTATTGTATATATTATTTTAATATTTGAATAAATATTTTTGATTAAAAAAACAAGGAAAACAGACGGACAAATGCTCAGATATTCTCGGAAAACAGAAATGCACAACCAACTTCTGAATATTTCGAACCATTCGTGCTGCTTTTTTTTTTTCAAATTTGCGACAGGTTTGTGGTTTTCAGCGCAATACGTTACCGTTTAATTGAAGCAGTTAATCGGTCACAAAATAAGAGGTCAAAGGAGAAATGTCTCATGAAATTGCTGACTTGAGGATATGTTCTAATTCGAACGTTGAGGTGATATCAATAAGGGGATGTGACATTTATAGCCGCACACCTATTTCAAGGACTTCATGCTCCTTTTCCCTGGGTTCAACATTAAGCATTCATATTAGACATCAACAGAAACGACCTGAGCAAACCATTGTGAAATATCTAATTCCCGCTTTCTTGGGTATAAATGCGATAAAGCGCGGATTATATTTCGGGTTTTCCCCGCGTTAAATATCGTCCGACATCCAGCACATCGGCCGCCCAGTGAACGAAGTGAATCCCGCCACATGAAACGTCGTGGATCAAGATACAGCTCAATAATAAGCCCGTGTCCTCCTACAATTTTTGCAATGAGTATTGCTCCTCCAATAAGGAGTTGAAATTCATAAGTTCACAGGTTATAGGAGTAGAATTGGGCCATTCGGACCATCGAGTCTATTCCGCCATGGAATCATGGCTGATCTTGCCTCCTGATGCCGTTTTTCTGCTTTCTCCCCATAACCTCTGACACTCCTTCTAATCAAGTGTTTGTCTATCTCTACCTTAAAAATATCTATTGACTTGGCCTCCACAGCTGTCTGTGTGGAATTGCGTAGAAATGTTTGTTCAATGTCCATGACTAATGCCATTGTTCCATCACTCCGTGAATACGCTGGAGGATTGGCGCGAGTATAAATGAGCATTAATGAGCTCCTTGCTCCATCGTGTTCTCACAGTGAGCTGCGGAGATCATCCAGAATGGGGAGGGCTCCGATTCTATACGTGAAGGACATCGCCTATCCAATTCTGGCGGCATTTGGAATCCCTGGTAAGTCCGGGCACATCGTTCAACGTGTTTCTGCGGTACCTCAACGTTCGGTGTTGCGATGTAGAAACAAAGAACTCCAGACGCCGGTTTACAAAAAAAAGGACATATTGTGCGAGAATAACGCAGCGGGTCAGGAGCTGCTCCGGAACACATGGATCTCCACAGATGCTGTTGACCCGCTGAGTTACTCCAGCACTTTATTCCTTTTTTTGTAATCCAGCATCTCCAGTACCTTGTTTCCACATTTCACTGCTCCACTGTGAAGTTTCTTCAAGCGATGCGACATTGAAGAAGTTATCCTCCTATCTCTGACGGCAGTTCCGTGAGACTCTCTCACTACTCCCCGTCTGTGATTGTTGTTGCTGCTTTCCCGCTCATGTACAGGAAGCGCCCCAATTTGAATCGCCACCTTTCCATGTTCTCCCGAGATGCTGCCTGGCCCGCCGTGTTACTCCAACACTTTGTGATTCTGTGATTTTGTGACTTTGTGATCAGTATTCCGATATCATCTTTGTCAGCTCCTTCCGCTCTCTGTTGCCACTTGCATTCGCAGTCTCACTGCCTCCTTAGCTCTGTGTCTTTTCGCCTTCGCTTTGCCTTCCTTACAGGAACTTCCACGTTCTCAACTACACTTGTAGGGAAAATTGGATTAAGTCTCTTAGTCTCATTCATTCTGTGCAAAATGTCCTCGCCCGTATCCCGCGAATTTCTCCTGCTTCGGCAAAGAAACTTTGACTGAAGATCCTGACCCCTCGAGTTCAGCGGCTCTGGCAACGGACTGACTTCCGGTGCGGGAGTTTAATACGATTGATCCCTGTGCCTAATACAACCCCGTCCTGGCAATGTAAAGAACCTTACGCTTGATTCCGAGAGATATTTGGTAATAAGCGCAGACAGCATATCCAATACCCACGCAAGTGGTGTTAATGGCAGCATCCACACTGCGAGAACAGGAAGGTCTATTCCATGGAGTAACTTCTGAGCTCCCAATGTCATGTCTCTTTCAGAACCACCGACTCCCAGGAACCGAAGGGCAGAAGTCTAAATGCCCAATGTAATAGAATATAGAAACACCAATCAAAGAGCACACAACAAACAGTACATCAGAGGAACAGGACCTTCTGCTTACAATGTCCATGCCGACGTGATGCAAAGTTAAACTAATATCATTCACCAGATCCATATCCCCATACTCCCTGCCCATACACCCATGTGTCAAAATGAAAACTTCCCCAAATTGACTTTCTAATCTGCCTCCACCGCCATTCCTAGCAGCGCATTCAGCGGCACCCTCAATGCTCATAACGTTTTAGAGAGTGGTAACGTTTAATCCACATTTACATGGGAGATTTTCATTTGCACGGAGATTAATGGGTGCCTGGAACACGCTGCCAGGGTAGATGGTGGAGGCAGATGCCATAGTGGTCTATAGGAGGCTTCTGGATAGATAGATATATACTGTATATGTGAAGGGAATGGAGAGGCATGTGTCATGTGCAGGCAGAAGACGTTAGCTTAACTTAGCATCAAGTTCGCCGCGGATACAGTGTGTTGTGAAAGGCGTGTACCTATGCTGTGATTTTTCTATGTTTCATGCAGCTGTCTGCATTGTTTCCTCTCCAACTAAGCCTATTTCCCCTCTGTTACACCTGGCGGTACATTAATTGGTTAATTCCCTCCACTTTGTTCTTCCCCCAGCGAACGTGCTGACGGCTGCGCTCCTGTGCCGGGGTAAGTGCGGTCTCACCAAAGGAATCACCCGTTACATGGTGGCGATGGCAATGTGCGACCTGCTGGTGGTCATCCTCCACGTACTGCTCAGGGAAATCTACCTTTACCACAACCCTTATTCCTTCCTCTCCCTCAGCACAGTGTGCTCTTCATACGTACACTTGCGGGCCGCCACCCTGGACTATTCCGTCTGGTTAACCTTGTCCTTCACTTTTGACCGTTTTGTCAGCATTTGCTGCCCGAAGCTGAGACTCACCTATTGCACGGGTAAGACGGCCGCCGTGGTCATTGGGTCCTTGTGCGCGCTGAGCTGTTTAAAGTACATCCCATTTCACTTCATGTACGAGCCACGTTTCACCATGGACAATGTGAACTGGGGTTGCCGGCCCAAAGCCGTGTACTTTACTTCCATCGGCTGGGTGGCTTTCACCTGGCTATGTAGCGTCTCCCTCTCCTTACTCCCCTTTGGTCTTATCATACTTCTGAACGGGCTGACGGTCAGGAACATCGTAGCGGCCAGCAGAGTCCGCCGGCGCCTGAAGTCAGTGGAGGCCAAGGACAGCGAGACGGATAATCGGCGCAATGCCATCGTTTTACTCTTCACCGTGTCCGGCACCTCCATATTACTCTGGTTGACGGCTACGGTAGCTTTGATCTGCACTCGGGTCACCGTCAATTTCGTTGGCGCGGATCTCACGAGCCCCTCGCACATCGCCAACGAAGTAGGAATCTTACTTATTCGGGTCAGCTGCTGCGTGAACACTTGTATCTATGCAATGACCCAACGCAAGTTTAGAGAGCAGCTGAAGAACGGGATTAAGATTCTAACCCGTGTCATTATTAACCCCATGAAACAGGCGAAGCAGTGAACCGTGAGTTGGAATTTGATTATGATGCCTCTGATTTCTCTATTCCACTTACCGAACTTCACTATTCAGTGGAAGCCCCGATCCGACACATTACGTGTCAATTCCCTCCACAGCTGCTATCTGTCACGTTCAGTTCGTCCAGCACGTTATGTTTTGCTCAGGACTCCAGCTTCTTCCGATCCTTGTGTTTCTATTCTGTGCCCCAGTTCTAGCTGTCGCTGTGTTGTTGAACAGGAGACTGAATAACATTTACCAGGGTCTTCTGCAGAACATAAACGAAGTGCTGGAGGAACTCAGCGGACCGGGCCAGCATGTCCCAATTATAAGAGACATAGATAGGATTTTCTGGATAGAGGATAGACACAAAATGCTGGAATAACTCAGCAGGGCAGGCAGCATCTCTTAAAAGTTGGAATAGGTGACGTTTCGGGTCGAGACCCTTCTTTGGACACAGTGCTCTATCATTTTGTGTCTATCTTCGATTTAAGCCAGCATCTGCAGCACTTACCTACACAAGGACTAGAGGACACAGCTTTAAGGTGAGAGAAGGAAATTTTAAAGCCGATCTGCGCAGCAGGTTTTTTCCACAGATTGTGGTGGGTGACTGGAACGCGCTGGAACGTCTTTAGGATTGGCACATGGATGTGCAGGGAACGAAGGGGTATGGACCATGTGCAGACAAAAAAGCTTAATTTAACTTGGCATCATGCTCGGCGAGGATATTGTGAACCGAACGGCTTGTTCCTGCACTGCAGCTGTTCTATGTTTTAACCCTCGGTCATAATGCAAACAATCCGTGCGCCTTTGTTCACCCTGACCCACTCTGGCGGACAGCCAAAGTGTACCTCACGGCTCCACTCGGTACCTGACCGTTTGCCCGCCGCCGTTGTTTCTCTGTTCCGAGTACACCCGTGGCGAAATAGAAGTGTTGGCTTTTTCAGCAGTTATTCGAAATAAGTTAATGCAGTTTATCATAAAGGTTGAGCAAAAGACACGGTGCCGGAGTAACTCAGCGGGCCAAGCAGAATCCATGGAGGGAAATGATCGGGAGAAATAACAACTAACTGAAAAATACTGAATCGAAATCCTTGCCACCCATTTTAGAATTGCATTCCGTGTACGATTGTCACTGCTTGGTGGTAAAGAACACAATGACATGAATGGTCAAGCTGCAAAGATACACGACTTCCTGCCGTTGAAGAGACTTCCTGCAGCTGATCAGGACAGCGGGGGAGGAGAACCCACTCGTTCAAGTGTGAGACAGCGGGCGGATTCCATGCGCCTGCGGGATGTTATCACCATCTTGATTTCGCGAAACGCAAAGTGATTGAATAACTACCGGATCGGTGAGCATCGGCAGTGAACAGGCGACATTTCCGTTTGAGATCAGTCTACCGTCTCTTTAGTCGTCTAGCTCGTTTAAAGGAAGAATATAATAAAAGGAATTTATATTTCAACTACGTGATAATTTCTTTATCCTGAAAAAGCTTTATTTATTTATGTTGTTGTTTAAAGCACTTGCTTGGTGAAATTGATTGGGACTTCCTTCCACTGTTAGAGGTGTTAGTGTGGGATGGACATGCCTGGGGTGGTGATGAATGATTTGGAAGTGACAGCGCTCAACAAAACTGCCACTTCTACCCACTGCCACCTCACCTCGGTTACGGGAGGCGTCTGTTTGGACTTCGTGGACTTCTGTAAGGCATCTAACACGTTCCACGTAGGAGAATTGTGCAAACGACGAGAGCCAGCGAATCCTTCGCCACAAGGAACATTTGCTTTTTAATTAGTTGGGTGAAAGGTGAGCTAGGGGGAAGGGGAGGAGGGGGGGGGGACATATGATCATCGTGGAGGTTTGTGTTTTGCGACTGGAAGTCCGTGACGAGCGGGTTACGGCAGGGATCGGCGTTGAGATTGTTGTTTTCGATTTCTATTGACAAACTAAACGCGAGTGCAGGCGGCATGATTAGCAAATTCACAAATGATTCCAATTAATGGTGCTGGTGATGTTGTCGATCGTGGGAGGATTGTGGGCGAACGATATTGATGAGATGCTAAAATGAACAAAAAAGGCACCTGAATCTGTATCCTTGTGCACTTTGGGAGAACGTACACACCTGGGAGATAGAAACACAATGAGAGTTAGGACGCTGAGGGGTTTGAGGAACAGAATGACGTTGGTGTCCTCAGATCATCCAAAACAGCAACGCGGGCACATAAGGGATGAAGAAGTCGTGCGAAGTATTTACTTTCAATAGTGTGGACATAGAATATAAATGCAGAGGCTTTGTGATAGAAATCCATAACACACACAGCTGGAGCACTGTTTGTATTTCTGGTCAAAGTACTATAGGGGTGTGTGACTGCACTGCAGAGAATGCGCAGGGGATCAGAATGTTGCTTGGAATGGAAAGCCAGGGGCAGAGATTGGAGACGTTGGATCTGTTTCTCTGGGAGAAACGATTGGCTAGTGGGGGTGAGGGTGTGAGTGGGGGTTGTGGTGAGGCGCTGAGAGAGATCCGAAAGTATGGGTGGAGGCGACAGATTGAGGAATATAGTACATATATGGGGGGCCACAGAACGCATTTTATTCACGCTGAGCGCATTTAAAACCTGGAAAATACCACCAGATGGAGTGTTTTCGCCATTTGCACCATTATTGCAACATTTATGTAGGACTTAGATGACTGTATGAAAATGCGTACGAAAGGAAGGCAAAGGGCTGAACGCTGGAAAATGGTGTTAGTATCGCTCACTGCCTGATGGTCGACCGGGAAATGTTTTCGCCATTTGCACCATTATTGCAACATTTATGTAGGACTTAGATGACTGTACGAAAATGCGTACAAAAGGAAGGCAAAGGGCTGAACGCTGGAAAATGGTGTTAGTATCGCTCTCTGCCTGATGGTCGACCGGGAAATGATGGGTGGAAGCCTGCTTTTTGTTCACTGCTCACTGGCTCGAATAATTGCCCACGTTTCTCGTTGGCAGGGTCAGGTGAGGATAGAGCCGTTCCCGCGAAGTCGACTGAAACTGGTAGTCACCTCTCCCGCGTCTGTTCCAATACAAGGAAGGACAGATATTCCAGCTGTCGGTACCCCAGCTGAAATGAGCAAACACAATACAATCACTGGGCGGCACAGTGGTGCAGCGCTACAGGTGCTGCCTGACAGCTCTAGGGAGCCCGGTTAAATCCCGACTACCAGTGCTATCTGTATGGAGTTTGTATCTTCTCCCTGTGACCGCGCTGGTTTTCTGCGGATGCTCCGGTTTCCTGCCACACTCAAAAGATGCGCAGTTCTGTAAGTTCATTGGCTTCTGTAAATTGTAAATTGTCTCCAGTTTGTAGGATAGTGCGAGAGTACGGGGTGATCGCCGGTCGGCGTGGACTCGTTGGGCCGAAGGGCCTATTTCCACGCTGGATATCTAAAGTCTAAATCCGTTACATTACTATGGTTGATGTCGAAACAATTAAATATTTCAAGCTACCGCACAGTCCTACCATTAGAAGAGTAAACATTGCACCCATCACATCGCTCTAGTCCTGACATGGGGGGGGGGGGGTGGGGGTCACGGCAACAGAGGTCTCTGAAGAGAGAAAGGACACCGGGGGAGGGGGTGGGTAGGGTTCTGAAGAAGCGTGAGATGGCGGAAGTTGTGAGAGATGGCGATGGGAAATTGCATTGAGTGTTTTGGGGGCGGGGGAAACATGGGGTATGTGCCACCTCGTGTTCGTGTTATATCTGTCTTACAGTACCTCACTCAAAAGAGTTATCTCTTCGGGGTGCGAGCTTGAACGTTAACGGGACGGTTGTAGTGACAGACATCAATAATGGGGCAGCGAAAATCAGGATGTGTCGGTATCAAACCGGTGGAGTGCAGGCCCGCACACACTCGTTGGATCCATCTAAATGAACCGTGCCACACAAAGTCAATGAGTCAGAACAATAGAGGAACATAGAACAAGACAGGGGGATATCAATAATGCGCATGCAGATACTGTAATCAGCAGGAAACCTTTCCCCGGGAATTTATGTAAAAGGTAGCAGGTGTAGAACAGATCTGAAGGGAACTTTGTTTACCCAGAGACTGGCGAGTACTTGGAGAACCCAGCCGGACAAAGTGTCAAGGACTGCATTTACGACGTGTCCAGTCGTGAACTGGAATCGTCTCGGTGTAGAAATATAGAAACATAGAAAATAGGTGCAGGAGTAGGCCATTCGGCCCTTCGAGCCTGCACCGCCATTTAATATGATCATGGCTGATCATCCAGCTCAGTAACCTGTACCTGCCTTCTCTCCATACCCCATGATCCCTTTAGCCACAAGGGCCACATCTAACTCCCTCTTAAATATAGCCAATGAACCGGCCTCAACTACCTTCTGTGGCAGAGAATTCCACAGACTCACCACTCTCTGTGTGAAGAAATGTTTTCTCATCTCGGTCCTAAAAGACTTCCCCCTTAGCCTTAAGCTGTGACCCCTGGTTCTGGACTTCCCCAACATCGGGAACAATCTTCCCGCATCTAACCACTCCAACCCCTTAAGAATTTTATATGTTTCAATAAGATCCCCCCTCAGTCTTCTAAATTCCAGCGAGTATAAGCCTAGTCTATCCAGTCTTTCTTCATATGAAAGTCCTGCCATCCCAGGGATCAATCTGGTGAACCTTCTCTGTACTCCCTCTAAGGCTAGAATGTCCTTCCTCACATTAGGAGACCAAAACTGTACACAATACTCCAGGTGCGGTCTCACCAAGGCCCTGTACAACTGCAGCAGAACCTCCCTGCTCCTATACTCAAATCCTCTTGCTATGAATGCTAACATACCATTCGCTTTCTTCACTGCCTGCTGCACCTGCACGCTTGCTTTCAATGACTGGTGCACCATGACACCCAGGTCACGTTGCACCTCCCCTTTTCCTAATTGGCCACCATTCAGGTAATACTCTGCTCTCCTCTTCTTGCCGCCAAAGTGGATAACCTCACATTTATCCACATTATATTGCATCTGCCATGCATTTGACCACTCTCCTAATCTATCCAAGTCACTCTGCAGCCTCCTATCATCCTCCTCACAGCTAACACTGCCACCCAGCTTCGTGTCATCCGCAAACTTAGAGATATTGCATTCAATTCCCTCGTCCAAATCATTAATATATATTGTAAATAATTGGGGTCCCAGCACTGAGCCTTGCGGTACCCCACTAGTCACTGCCTGCCATTCCGAAAAGGACCCGTATATCCGTACTCTTTCATATCATATCATATCATATATATACAGCCGGAAACCGGCCTTTTCGGCCCACCAAGTCCGTGCCGCCCAGCGATCCCCGTACACTAACACTATCCTACACCCCACTAGGGACAATTTTTACATTTACCCAGCCAATTAACCTACATACCTGTCCGCCAACCAATTCTCTATCCACCTCAACACTGAACCCCCAATACCGTGTGCTTTATGTTTGTACCCCAATCTCCTATGTGGGACCTTGTCGAAGGCCTTCTTCTGAAAGTCCAGATATATATAACACATCGACTGGTTCTCCCTTATCCACTCTACTAGTTACATCCTCGAAAAACTTTATAAGATTCGTCAGGCATGATTTGCCTTTCATAAATCCATGCTGACTTTGTCCGATGATTTCACCACTTTCCAAACGTGATGCTATCGCATCTTTAATAACTGACTCTAGCATTTTCCCCACTACCGACGTTAGGCTAACTGGTCTATAATTCCCCGTTTTCTCTCTTCCTCCCTTTTTAAAAAGTGACGTTACATTAGCTACCCTCCAATCCTCAGGAACTACTCCAGAATCTAAAGAGTTTTGAAAAATTATCACTAATACATCCACTATTTCTGAGGCTACTTCCTTAAGCACTCTGGGATGCAGCCTATCTGGCCCTGGGGATTTATCGGCCTTTAATCCATTTAATTTACCTAACACCACTTCCCGACTAACCTGGATTACCCTCAGTTCCTCCATCTCGTTAGACCCCCGGTCCCCTGCTATTTCCGGCAGATTGTTTATGTCTTCCCTAGTGAAGACAGAACCAAAGTATTTGTTCAATTGGTCTGCCATCTCCTTGTTCCCCATGATCAATTCACCTGTTTCCGACTGCAAGGGACCTACATTTGCCTTAACTAGTCTTTTTCTCTTCACATATCTATAAAAGCTTTTGCAGTCCGTTTTTATGTTCCCTGCCAGTTTTCTCTCATAATCTATTTTCCCTTTCCTAATTAATGTAGATGTGCTAAGAGTTGGACGATATGTTTAATGCCGATGGGTGCCCATTGGTCAACATGGGCGTGGGAGGGCAAATCGCCTTATTCCTTGCTGCATGACCTCTCGATTATCCCCGTTACACAATTAGGACTTTAAGAAGATATTTGGCCACATATACGGATATGAAAGGTTTAGAGGGATACGAGCTTCATGTGGGCAAAATGGATTCGCCCAGAAGGCCACCAATGGGCATGGACAAGGGGTTGAAGTGCATGACACATTCCCGTATTCCATACCCCACCCTCAAACCAACAAACCGTTGTCAGACAGCCACCCAGTACCTAACGGATACCTATCCGGCGCCTTCATACTGGCGCAAAGAACCGCTTAGTGCTTTGGCGGTCAGCGAGGAAGAAATGGGGTGAGAACAAAAATCGCGGAAGCCGATGAAAAATGGTCCCGTCGATATGAACTATGAAAGACGGAAAGGCACGATTATGGATGATTGAGAACAGCGTTCCAGTCCATGAACCGCGCCCATTGCCCACGGATGCATCCACTGCCATCTGACGCCATCATGTGCCATATTGGATCATATCCAATACCTACAGACCGCCCTTGAAAAGCAAGCAAATAAATACCTAGGATGTTGGAAATCTGAAATAAAATCACACAGTGCATTATTCAACAGATCGGAAAACATCTGCATAGAAAGGGAGAGGTCGGATCCAATCCTCCAGGTTACTGATGTTAAATCTGGTATTTGCTTTCAGCTCAATCTGCGACACATCATATGACACAGTTTGTCAGTAAAAAATAAGAGATCTACTGAGAATTTTCTCGTGCAGTCACTGGCAGGAGGATATGAATGGCAAAGTGATATCAAAAGGTGATAGGAAATGTGCACACCCATTAGGTGGACTTCATTCTCATTTTCCCAGGATTCAATATTAAGTATTTATCTTAGAAGTAGAAATAAAATGACACGCCCATTCCCTCTCCCATCGATATAAATGTGGTAAAGAAAAGACCACATTTCCAATTTCCCAGTTAAAATTGCCCAAAAATCCACCACATAGGTCTCCATGGGGAATAAAGGGGCCACAGGAAAAGCCCATCACCTTACAAGTTCGATCGGGGGACGGGTCAGTAATAAGCCCACCGCCTTCTTTCCAATGTACATTGATTGGACTCCACCGAGAGATGGTGAAGTGACTTCATTTGTGCAGGAAGAAAGATGTTTGCGTAAGAGCCTGTCACTAATGTAATTGCTCAATCAAGGCCGCTCCCACCGGAGGGTTACGACGGGTATTAATGAGGATCCTTGCTCCATAGTGTCACGCGACTAAGCTGCCGACATCTACAATGTGGCGCGCTCCGATTCTGTACGTGAAGGAAATCTCTTATCCGATCCTGGCGGCGTTTGGAATCCCTGGTAAGTTCGGGCATGTCATTCAACATATTGTTGCTATGTCTCAATGATACCGCGAGTTCTTTACCGCGAGTCCCATGGTTTTAATTGACTCCTTCCGCTCCTTGTTGCGGCTTGCAATTGTCAGTCTCGCCGCGTCGCTTGTCCCGTGTCCGTTGGTATTTGCTCTGCATGTCTTATACGTCGTTCTCGAGTCGGCATGTAAAGGATTGGAGTCTGTCTCTTAATACCGCTCTCTGTTTGACCAAACGTTCCTCTACCCGAGCCCTCGAGTTAGTCGTGAAACTTTGGTTAAAGCTCCTCGCCCGTCGAGCACAGCGGCTCTGTGGAACGCACCCGCTCTCGGTGCGGGGGGGGGGGGGGGTTGATCCAATTGATCGGGGTCCAACATTGCCCCGTGTGGCAATATGAAACCTCTTGCTCCTGGTAAGGAGAGGCATTTGGTAAGGATCACTGGCAGCGACTCCCTGTCCCACCAGTTGGTATCAATGATATCGTGGGCGCTGCTTGAGCCGCAAGTTCTATTCTATGGTGTGACTTCCGAGCTGCCAGTATCAGGACAAGTTAACCATCGCCGCGCCGCCAGCTTACGGCAACGAAGGGCAGACATGTAAGTGGCCAATGTCATAGAATGTGGAACAGGGAACAGAGAATATGGAACAGCATAGGACAGGAATAGAATCCTCGCCCGGCAAAGTCTGCGCCGAGGATGATGTGCCAAGTCACATAGTTTCCTGCAAGTGATTCGTATCCCTCCTCTTTAGTCAGAGGGTGGTGTATCTGTTCAATTATTTGCTACAGAAGGCTGTGGAGGCCAAGTCAGTGGATATTTTGATTATTTATATTTTATTGGAAGCATTTGTGTAAAAAAAACATGACAAATTTGTAGCTTTATAAACAGCTTCAATTTTAACACTTTTCTAAAGGGGCATTTAATAAAAAAGAGAGCGAAAGAAGGAAAAGAGAAATAAAAAATAAAAAATAAAAGAGGGGAGATATACCCGACGACCCACCCATGTGCCCGCTCACCCAGCCCTACCAGTGTTTTTGAATTGTGTTCAAATATTATATTGTTCGAGAAAATCAATAAAAGGTGGCCATATTTTTTTTTAATTGCTTCAGTTTGTCATTCGAGATAAACCTAATTCTCTCTAAATGTAATGTGTCCGTCATTTCTGTAATCCACATCTTCACTGGAGGAACTTCAACGCTTTTCCAGAATTTAAGTATGAGTTTCTTTGCTAATATTAGTCCATAGCCGACAAAGCGTCGCTGAAAAACAGCCAATGTATTACATGCTTCTGATATTCCCAGTATTATCAGTTTTGAGTCTGGCTCTAATGGGATTTTCAGTATATTGGAGAAAACGTTGAATATTTCCATCCAAAAACTTTCTATTTCTGTACATAGTACGAAACTATGGATTAAAGTGGCTTCTTGAAATTGACACTTATCGCAAAGACGAGAAGCAGTGGGGAAAATTTTGTTCAGTTTGGTTTTTGAATAGTATAACCTGTACAGCACTTTGAACTGTATCAGGCAATGTCTGGCATTTAAGGAGCAAATATGGATATGTTGTAAACTTTCGTCCCATATGTCATTGGAAATTTATTGACCCATCTCATCTTCCCATACACGCCTGTAAATCTCAGATGATGGGGAGTTGATGTTTTGAAGAGCATTGTAAATGTAGGTTATCAACTTCTCTGTATCTGCATGTCTATTCAAACGTTCGTCAAGTTCATCTGGACTTGCAGTGTTGTAGTCTTGCATGTATATTTTCACATAGTCCCTAACCTGAAGATATCTGAAAAACTTATTCGTATTGAAATCGTATTTCACCCGCAACTCTTGGATGGAGGAAAAAGTCCCCTTCCAGTGTAGGTCTCCCACAGTATTAATTCCTTTGTTCTTCCATTGGGTGAAGACACCGTCTAAAGTAGAGGGTTTAAAAGAGGGGTTATATGCAATAGGAAGGGGGAGAGACATGTCTCTCAATTTAAGACTGAACTTCAACTGTTTCCAGATAAGAATAGTACCATGAATTATAGGGTTATAATCGTACATTGACTTAATCAGGGTTATTGCAGACAGAACAATCTGGAACAAGGCAAACAATCTTCTCTTTCCATTTTTAGCCAATTGGCCTGTTGGTATGAAAGCTAGTTCTCCATTCTCTTTGGATTTGCACAAGTGCCGTTTATGTATTCGGTGACTTTTGTAGTCCCATATAAAGTTAGTAACAATGGAATCAATTTTTTAAAAGAAAGATTTGGGAAGATATATCGGTATTGTCTGAAATAAATATAAAAGCTGCGGGAGAAAAATCATCTTTAAGGCATTCAATCTGCCAAGGAGGGAAATAGGCAGTGTTTTCCAAAATTGAATATAAATATGAAATTTTGTAATTAATGGAGGGAAAATTGTTTTAAACAGGAGGGAATATTTCCTGGTAACGTAAAAACCGAGAAATTTGAATTTATCGGTAACAATTCTGAAAGGGAACTGTTGGAGCCGGGTAAAGTCTTGTTCGTTTATTGGCATAATTTCGCTTTTATTCCAATTAATTCTGTAGCCAGAGAAGATGATGAATTGGTCTACAATGGATAGCAAATTTGGGATAATGGTTCGGGGGTTAGTGATGTATAATAGCACATCATCTGCGTAGAGGGAAATTTTGTTCGTAGTATGTTTAGTATTGTATCCGTATATGACTGGATGGGACCTGATGCTCTCAGTGAGTGGTTCTGTGGCTAATGCGAATAGCATCGGGGAGAGCACATCCTTGTGTAATACCCCTGAATAAGCAAAATTTAGATGAGAGGGTTTGATTGGTTAATATTCTGGTGTTCGCGTTCCCATATAAAACCTTCAGCCATAAGATAAGGCTTTCGCCTAATTGGAATTTTCCCAGCGCTGTGAAAAGATAATACCAATCCAATGCGATGATTGTGAGGTCTTTATTCGGGATTCTATGTGAGTAAATTATATTAAACAGACGTCTCAGATTAAAGAATGAGTGTCGTTTAGGTATGAACCCGGCTTGGTCTGAGTGCACAAGCTTGCCAATGACTAGGCTGAGTCTACGAGCCAGAGTCTTGGCTAGGATCTCCTGATCGGTTTTTAAAAGGGCAATTGCTCTATAAAATCCCGGCTCTTATAGATTCTTATCCTTTTTCGGAATTAATGTAATAAATGACTCTGCTGGAGTGTGCGGTAAAGTGTGTTCCTTGAACGCTTGGATACAGACATTGTAGACGTAGGGAAATTATATCGTTAAATGCTTTGTAAAATTCATTATTGATCCCGTCTGGGCCAGGAGTTTTTCCATTTTTCAATGATTTAATAGTCTCTGAAATGTCCTTTACTGTTATCTCTGAACCCAACTCGTTACGTTCGGTCTCACTGAGGGTTGGAAGATTGCACTTATCCAGAAAAGTCTGCATCATCACTGTATCGACTGTTGTTTGAGACGAGTAAAGGGTTTGGTAAAATTGTTGAAATCTTTTGTTGATATCTTTGGGCAGTGAAAGCAGTTTTCCTTTTTCCGATCTAATTTTATGTATTGTACGGTCATTTTCTAATTTGCGAAGTTGTCTTGCTAAAGGTTTATGGGGTTTATCGCCGAATTCAAAGTATTTATGATTGGTAAATTGAAATTGCCTACTGATTTTAGCTGAGAGTATCTGGTTGTCAGTCTGTCCTGTTCACTCACCTGGCAGCCACGCCCACCACATTAAGCCAACTCCCCTCACCTGTTCACTCACCTGCTCCAGATCACCAATCAAGCCAGCATATAAGCCCGTCCTGCACACACACTCTTTGCCAGATTGTTCTTAGCCCTGATACAAGACTCCAGCATTCTCTCGGACTGATTTCCCGTTGCCGACCCTGCCTGCTCCTGACCTTCATCGCCCTGGTGAACGCCTCAGTCTTCTGTCCTCGACCACGAGCAGGTAGAGCTCTTCCGAAAACGATTTCCTGGTTCCGTGTGCTGCATTTGGGTCTACCTGCGGTCCGTTACATAACAATCTGGCAAAGAGTGTGTGTGCAGGAAGGGTTTATATGCTGGCTTGATTGGTGATCTGGAGCAGGTGAGTGAACAGGTGAGGGGAGTTGGCTTAATGTGGTGGGCGTGGCTGCCAGGTGAGTGAACAGGACAGACAGTGACACTGGTTTAATTTGTATTTAAGTGCAGCTATCTTGTTATGTTTTCCTATGGATGGGTCGGCAGCATTTTCTGAGTCGAACTGTTTTATTTGTTTTTCTAGTTCCTGTTGCTCTGCATTTATTCTCTTGTTCTGCGATGCTTGGTAAGAAATAATGTAGCCTCTAAGGAAGGCTTTAAAGGTTTCCCAAAGCAATGTTGGAGAAATGCCAGGGGTGTCATTTGTCTCAAAGAAGATTTCCATCTGTAACTTCAGATATTCACAAAATTTAGCCTCTGCGGGTATTTGTGGATTAAATCTCCAACACGGCTGTCTTTTCGCCATTCCTTCCAGTTTCACAGAGAATGTAAGAGGGCAATGATCTGAAATAAAAATATGGTGATATTTTGAGTTGTGGGTATATGGCAGGAGTTTAGAATAGACCAGAAAATAATCTATTCTTGTATATACTTTATGGGCACCTGAGTAGAAAGAATACTCTCTTCCTGAGGGATTGGTAATCCTCCATACATCTTTTATATTTGTGTTGTTTATATGCGTATTCAAAAGTTCACTGGACTTGGATATAATTCTTCTACGGAATGAAGATCTGTCTAAGTATTGCTCTAATACACAATTTAGATCACCCCCAATTATCAAATTGGACTGTAATATATCTGGGATTAAATTAAATACTTTATTGAAAAATTGGGGCTTATCAAAATTTATGTTCACCAAAGTCAGTGAGGTTGAATACACTTCTCCGGTCACTGCGAGAGATGTGCCGTCCTTATCAACTATTGTAGATTTATGTTTGAACGGGGTACATTTGCGGATGAAGATTGCGGTACCCCTGGCTTTTGAGGGAAAGGTGGAGTGGTACAGCTGTCCAATCCACCTGCGCCTCAGCCTGTTGTGTGAGTCATTCTTGATGTGAATCTCCTGGAGGAATATTATGTCAGTGGAAAGGGATTTTAAGTGAGCTAGTATTTTACCCCTTTTTATTGGTTCATTCACGCCCTTGACATTCCAACTACAAAAGGTAAGTCCTTTCCCCACAGTTTTGCTTGCTAGATCATCTTGCATAGTTAGTGTAAGTGTCTTCTGCTGAAATATATTTTCCAGTTGATATTTTTAAAGCAGAGATAGATAGATTCTAGATTAGTACATGTGTCAGAGGTTATGGGGAAATGGCAGGAGAATGGGTTTAAGAGGGAGAGCTCGATAAGCCATGATTGAATGACGGAGTAGATTTCATGGGCCGAATGGCCTACTTCTTCCGCTATCACTTATGATATTATAACCGATGACATTATGATCTTTCTCTGCATATTAATGCACCTATCTAAAAGACTCATCAACGCTGTTCTCTGATCTGCGTTCCAGGCGCCCACTACCCTATGTGTATAAGCATATGTATAAGCATGCCCCAGAGAGTGCAAAAGCTGAAAGCAGATGCTCGAATGAATGTTTTTATAGTGAGCCTGGTGCGTACTAAGAACTCGCTGCCGCCTGCAGTCCTGGAAGCAGATACTATAGTGCCGTTTATTGGGCTTTTGGGTCGGCACATGGATATGAAGGAGGGTGGATGCGTATGCCTCACCTGCATTAGAGGAGATTAGCTTAACTTCATGTTCGGTGCGGGCATTATGTGCCGAAGGGCCTGTTCCGGTGCTGAACTGTTCTATGTTCTATGTTGTCATCTGCAATGTGTCTTCTTCAATGACGCCGCCGCTCTGAACGTAGTCTCTGTTCCTTCTCTCATACATGGCGGCAGATACGCTAATTAGTTGTGCTTTGTGCTTCATCCAGCGAACGTGCTGACGGCTGCGATCCTGTGCCGGGGAAAGTGCGGTCTCACCAAAGGAATCACCCGCTACATGGTGGCGATGGCGACGTCCGACCTGCTCGTGGTCATTCTTCATGTGCTACTACAAGGAATCTACAGCTACTACACCCCTAACTCCTTCCTCTCCCTCAGCGCAGTTTGTCCCTCATACGTACACTTGCGGATCTCCAGCGTGGATTACTCCGTCTGGTTAACCGTGTCCTTCACCTTTGACCGTTTTGTCAGCATTTGCTGCCCGAAGCTGAGACTCACCTATTGCACGGGTAGGACGGCCACCGTGGTAATTGTGTCCTTGTGCGCGCTGAGCTGCTTAAAGTACATCCCCTTTCAATTCATGTACGAGCCACGCTTCACCATGGACAATGTGAACTGGGGGTGCCGGCCCAAACCAGACTACTTCACCTCCATGTGGTGGGTGGCTTTCACCTGGCTGTGTAGCATTTCTCTCTCCTTACTCCCTTTCGGCCTCATCCTACTGCTGAACGGGCTGACGGTCCGGAACATCGTAGCGGCCAGCAGGGTCCGCCGGCGCCTGAAGACGTTGGAAAGCAAAGACAGCGAGGCGGAGAACCGGCGCAAGTCCATGGTTTTACTTTTCACCGTGTCCGCCTCCGCCATATTACTCTGGACGACGCCAACGGTGACTTGGATCTCTACACGAGCCACAATCAATTTCGTGGGCTCGGACCTCACAAGCCCCTCGCACATTGCCAATGAAGTGGGAATCTTACTCACTCGGGTCAGCTGCTGTGTCAACACCTGTATCTATGCAATGACCCAAAGCAAGTTCAGAGAGGAAATAAAGAACGGGATTAAGTTTCTAGCTCGTTTCATCATTAACCCGCGTAACTCGCGATGCAATGAGCCGGGAGCTGGAGTTCGATTATGACACCTCTGTTCATAATTTAAAGTAAAATGGAGCAGGGAATGAAATCGGGAAAAATAAACATCTCAAGGGCGAAGAACAACGCTGAATGGTGGGAATGGGAGATGCAATGAACCTGTAGGTTTTTTGATGGCCACATAGAACGAGCATAGGCCCTTCAGCCCATACCAGACTATGCAATGCCTCTGTCCTATTTCCATCTACCACTACTCCAACACAGTTTTAAAAAAAGGCCTTGAAACTCTCCCCAGGTGAGCTTAAATCTCTGTCTCCTCGGCTTTGACATTTCCACGCTGGGAAAATAATCCTGAATAATTTCAACACGAGAGAAACGCGGTGGTGTCTGTCGAGAGCGAAAAGGGTCCAGGCGGAGCGTCGGCGAGAATTAAGGTGAAACCGGCGGGGGCTGTCAAGAATGAAGGGGGATCTCGTGGCGAGCCGTCGAGAATGGAGGGGGAACTTGCGGGGAGCCGTGGAGATTGAAGGGAGATCCGACGGGGAGCCGTGGAGAATGAAGGGAGATCTGGCGGGGAGCCGTGGTGAATGATGGGAGATCCGGGGGGCAGCATCTGCTGTCTCGTGCGGCAGCGGGCCCGGTCCCCGGCTGCGAGCATTGCATTGGTGCTACTTCCTGCAGCCATGCCGAACTCTTGAACTTCATTAACGTCACCACCAACCTTCATCCTGCACTCAAATTCACTGGGGCCATCTCCGACACCCCCCCCCCCCCACTTTCTTCATCGCACCGTCTCTGTCACAGCACTTAAACTATCGACTGACGTCGATTACAAACCCACTGACTTCCACAACTATCTCGAGTACACTTCTTCCACTCGGCTTCGTGCAATGACTATCCTCTGCTCCCAATTCCTCCGTCTACGCCGCATCTGCGCCCAGGATGAGACGTTCCATACCAGGGCATTCGAGATTTCCTCTTTCTTTACGGAACGGGGGTTCCTCTCTTCCATCATAGATGAGCCCCTCACACGTGTCTCCTCTGTATCCCGCAGCTCTGCTCTTGCTCGCCTTCTCCCCCAGTTGCACTAGAGACAGAGTCTCCCTAATCATTACCTTTCATCCCATCAGCCGTCGCATACACCACATAATCATCTGACATTGACGCCACCTCCAACGCGATCTCACCACTCGGCACATCTTCCCATCTCCACCCCTTTCCGCCTTCCGCAAGACCTCTCTCGCTGAACTCTCGTCGGAGAAAGGGAGGAGAACTTCTTCATGGTAGACATACCTTGAGTAGATTTCGCAGTGGATCGCATGAAATGTGTATAAAGATGCTGGTTTAAACCAAAGATAGAAACAAAACGTTGGAGCCTGCATCTGCTGATCCTTCACACCCATTTTGTCTGCTCCACTGCGAAATCTACCTTGAAGAAATTCTCCTCCTCTCTCCGACGAGAGTTCCGCCTTATCTATCTCGATCCCCCCTGACGTCAGCCTGAAGAATGGTCTCGATCCGAAACGTCACCCATTCCTTCTCACCAGAGATGCTGCCTGTCCCGCTGAGTTACTCCAGCATTTTGTGTCTATCTTTGGTTTAAAACTGGTTCAAACCAGCATCTGTAGTTCGAACACAACATTTGGCGTAGTCGGTAGATTTCAGACAACAGGCACGATGGTAATAATGTTTAAATCAAAGAAAGTAGTGGAGCCTGAAACATCGGATCGCAGGGTGGTTGGATAATACTAAAGTCCTTTCACTAATGAAAAGTGGGGAGAAAGTTGATACCTGGCATGGGGATATCTCGCATGATAATCAGAAGTCAGGCAGCGGATCAGGGTCCCTACGTTTCCATACCGACAGACTTTCCAGCCCCCCCCCCCCCCTCCCCCCTCCCCTCCACACGTATGCCCTGAATCCGGTGCATTGGAGGTGTCGGCTGCTGCTCGCGAGTTGGAATGGAATCTGTGGTAAAAGCGCGACGGACGGCAAGTGCCTCTCGGCCTCTGGACCAGGACGTTATCTGACCCCCCCCCCAATCCCCCCCACGAGGGGGCGCCGCACGATGGCTGCCTCGCCAATGGTCCGTGTTCGTTTCTTTCCTTCTTTGTGTTTTTAGTTTGTTGTAAAATGTATGTTTCATTTTAACTTTAGTTTTGCATTATCTGGGGGTGGGTGGTATCTCTTTCCTCGACGGAGACGCGACGTTTTCCGTGTCGTATCTCCGTCCGCACTGCGCCCTAACATCGTGGAGTTGGCGGCCTCTTGCTGGGACTTCTAAAGCTCCAAAACCGTGGAGCCTGTGGACTTCCACATTGTGAGCTGCCGATCCCTTTGCCAGGGGTCGGCCTTTGGTGCTCCAACCTGCGGCAGCTGCGGAATTTAGCAACGTGGGGCTCGCGGTCCCTGGTGAGCGACCGACGTCAGGAATTCCAAGCCGCAAGAGTTCGACCGCCCCGAAGTGAAATCTCGATCCCCGGCTGCGGATGGTTCGACTCCTCCGACAGCGGGAGAAAAGGAGGAAAGAAGATAAGACTTTATTGCCTTCCATCAACGCGAGGAATGTGGAGGTGCCGCTGTGGTGGAGGGTTATGACAATGTTTTATGTAATTGTGTGTCTTGTTGCATTTTGGTATGACTGTGTTGCCAACTAAATTCTCGAATGTTGCAAAACATACTTGGCTAATAAATTACGGTTATGATTATGATTATTGTGATTATGATGGACTGTTGCTTGCATGTTACTTGACCCTCCCCTCGGGAGGTGGCCCAGTACTCGAGCCCGAGCCATCCCGCACCGCTATCGCTGAGTGGTACATCTCCCAAAATCGCACCACCATTCGGTCCGCCTGCCCGGATCTCATAATGCCTGATGGCACCGTGTGGAGAGGGTGCTATCGATATTCCACTCAGCCGCTATTTGAGAGATGGAAATCGGAACGTTCCCCCTTAAGCGCCTTTTCGGGAAGGTACCAGCCTGACTACAATCGCTCCCGACCATCGGGTTTGATTGCCCTAACGCTGATACCGGTAGGGGTCACCTGCCGTGTAAGGCAACAGAGGGGAGGTCGCAATATGGCCCATATGGTATACGGGAACGATACAGTCGAATTATGGCCTTATCTGGCACCCTGTGGAAGATTCAGTCGGACAACGGGTCCCACTTTGCGGGTATAAAATACAACCGTGAGCAGCTGATAGCGGGGTGCAGTGGACCATCCACATTTCATATTACCCGCAAGGTGGAGCAGATGAATGGTCTACTAAAAAAGCAGATGCGTACGCTAACTCCCTCCCCCGCGCTCGAGAGGTGGGCAGTAAATAACTTGAACCAACGACCTGTGGCAGGGGGGACTTGTGCCATCATTCTGCAATTATGTGCTTCCCTGCTGCTGCGTGAGAACTGCCCCGACGTGGCATTAAACCGGCGGATCGTATGTAATGGGGCAGCCTGAGGGCCGAATGTTCCGCGATTAGGGGTGTAAAGTGAGGTGAAATTGTGTTTAAAACACCACTTTGCAGACTTGGGCTAATTGAAAGGGACCAGTAAATTATTCGGACACCTGCGAAGTCATTAAGATAAGCTTTGCTTCCACACATTTAATAAAACACATAACTCACGCCATTATGTTGCGGATAGTTAGTTTGACATATAATCACCTCACATTTTTCGAGATAAATTTATTACACTCAGCTTTTGATGATTATTATTTTTTATACTCAGTAACATGTGGTTAGATGGGCGCTAATGTACGCTGACGATTCCAAGGGGTGGGGAGTATTTTAAAGGCTAAACAGACCATGTCTGCTAAAATGGAATTGTCAGCCAAATTAGCCGCACAACATTCCAAACGGTTGGAAAACAGGTAGATATTCCCAAACAAGTAGAATATGTTTGAGTAGACGTTTCCAAACAAATAGAATATGTTTGAGTAGACATTTCCAAACAAGTATAATATGTTTGAGTAGAAGTTTCCAAACAAGTAAAATATGTTTGAGTAGACATTTCCAAACAAGTATAATATGTTTGAGTAGACATTTCCAAACAAGTAGAATATGTTTGAGTAGACGTTTCCAAACAAGTACAATATGTTTGAGTAGACGTTCCCAAACAAGTAGAATATGTTTGACCAGATGTTCCCAAAGCAACGTCTGGGAATGTCTGGGTTTCCTGATCAAAACATTGCAATAGTTGGGCAGACCACTACCGCTAGTAGTGCAGAAATGTTGTGGTGGACGCGCTTATGATTGTCTCACGGGAGGGGGTTTGGCACAGGTCGGAATGGTGGAGAAACGTCACAAAAGTCCGAGTCGGGCGCGCTTCCAGGAAAAGAGACGACCCCAGCCTTGGACAGTGTTGCGAATGATGCCAAGTTATCAACAACAGGACACAATCAGGCGCCGTCCTCTGTTGTGTACTGGGGGGTTTGCGAGAGAGCACGCGGATTCGTGGGTCCTGTGCCCTATTTGGTAGCGTAATAAAATACCTTGTTATTCAAACTCTTTTGTCTGAATCCCGTGATTTATCGAACACAACAATAGGAAATGATGAAATTGCAAATTGCACGTAGGAATATTGAAAAACAAGTTTAAAAGCAAGCTGTACAGTCCAAGCAGTTGGGATTTATTTCCAACATAGTATTTGAAGCACCAAGGCACATTATTTCAATGAAATCTACCTTTCCATTAAATGCATGTAACATGGTGTGCAGATTGTCAAATTCAATGAAATTACATTAAATATATCCAATGAATTCAGCTCTGAATTGAATTGAGTTAATCAGACTGCAAATGCATTTCATTTGAAGGTCCAATACCTTTACAATTGTGCAACCCTGATCATCAGCCCCCGTTGCTTCCCTCCTTTTTCCTGTCCTTTTCTGATATAGTCATGGAGACAAACAGGCCGTTCGGCCCACATTGCCAATGGCGACCAAGATGCCCCATCTGCACTCATCCCACCTGCCCGCGTTTGGCCCATATCCCTCTCATCCTTGCCAAATTTATTTGTAACGTCCTTATAGTACCTGCCCGCCATCTCTTCTAACTTTCTTGCTTCCCACCCCCACCCCTTCAATCAGTCTAAAAAAGGGTCTAACCCGAAACATCACCGATCGAAGATAGACACAAAAAGCTGGAATAACTCAGCGGGACAGGCAGCGTTTCTGGAGAAAAGGAATGGGTGACGTTTCGGGTCGAGAACCTTCATCCATGTTCTCCCGAGGTACTGCTTGACCCAGTTACAGTTACTACAGGTGCAGACCCAGGTGCAGTTACTACAACACGTTGGGCCTTTTTTGTAAACCATCGCCAGCAGTTCCTTGTTTCTACATCTTCACACTGAAACAAGCAGCCAAATTATTTTAATTCCCCGAGCATGCGTAGTGGGCACTCGCGGTGCTGCAAGGGTTCAGCAGCTGCCGAAACGGAAGGCACTTTGAACCAGGAAGTGCCGGGAGTTAACATGGCTTCGAAAGACCAGGTCAAGAGTTTCACCGAGGAGGTTGTTTGTCCTATCTGCCAGGCGATCTTCACTGATCCGGTGTCACTGGAGTGTGGGCATAACTTCTGCCGTTCCTGTATCACACAGAGTTGGGACAGGGAAGGGAGAAACTCCTGCCCGGAATGTGGAGAGGAGTTTGTGGAGCGCACACTTGTGGTAAGTCGGGCCCTGGCAAGACTGTCAGAGAAATTTCGGACACTAAGCCTGTATCGGAAGGAGAAGGAAGATAAACTTCACTGCGAGGAACATCGGGAAGAACTTAAGCTGTTTTGTGAAACTGACAAGAAACTGATCTGTGTGATTTGTGCAGCTGGGCGGGACCACAAGTCTCACAGCTTCACGCTGATAGCAGAAGCTGCTGAATTCTACAAGGTAAAGGCAACCGGATTTTGATCACATTAATGTTTAATTCCTCCTTTGTTGTCTAACAATTTAATTATTTGATTTTCAAACACAATCCCAGGATCAGGTTAAATCCTCCTTCGAATCTCTCACAAAAAATAAATCAGAGATCCAGCAAATGGAGCAGCAACAGAAACAGAAGATTTCTGGAGTTCTGGTGAGGCTTTTCATTTTCGATTCCCTGATCTTGTGCAGATTTGGTCACTGAGGTCCGTGTGATAATGGGGCAAATCTCCATAGCTCGGGATTGGAGGGCCCGAGGTCTCGTGGTCGCGCAGGGAAGTACTTCATTCTTTGGACCGTAGGAGGTGGAAGAGTAATTCAAAGTGAGATAATGAGGGGAATATAATAGGGTGAATGCACAAAGTCTTTACCTGGAGCAGGAGAGTCAAGAACCAGCGGCACATGCTTCAGGTGAGAGGGAAACCATTTAAGGGGAACTGGGAGGTAGTTTTTTTTCACACAGAGGGTGGGGGATATATGGAACAGTATGCCAGAGGAGGTAGTTGAGACCGGCACGATAAGAACATATATAGAAAATATTTGGACAGGTTCATGGATGGGGATAGTGTAGGTTATGGACCAAATTCCGGTTGGTAAAACTAGCGTAGATGAGCAATATGGTCGGCATGGATAAGATGGACCGAAGGACAGATTTCCACGTTGTATGATTCTATTACTATGTGACTGGAAGTAGCGCTGTTGTGTCCTTGTCCTGATAACACGATTCGATCCTCATCTCGGTTGCTGTCTATGTGGATCGCTCGTTCTCCCAGTGATCGCGTCTGATTCCGTCCACACCCTACAGACACGCTTGTTGGATGGTGAATCGACGGCTACAAATTATCCCAGTGAATGTGGGTGGTGGACGAAAGGGTGGGAAATAATGGGCAGGTGAAACGGAATAGGCTGCAGGGAATTGGACTTGGGAGAATGGGAAGGAGGAATTAGAGATTATTTTCACAACATTTCAAAAGCATGTGGAGAAGCGCTTGAATTGCCAAGGTAATGGAAGATACGGATTATATGCGGGTAAATGGGATTAGTATAGATAGGGACAGTGGCCAATATGGACATGGTCCGCCAAAGGGCTAATTTCACGGTCAATTGGCCAAATATCACCTCCCATGCCGTGAGGAAATACCATAAAATGACATTAAATAATTATCTTCAACTTTCATTTTACAGGAACAGTCACACAACCTTCAGTCCAAGATCACATCCCAGTTTGCTGAACTGCACCAGATTCTCACTGAGGAAGAGCAGCGCGTACTGGCAGATATCCGGGAAGAAGAGGAGAAAATTCTGAATACAATGGAGAAAAATCTTCAAGAGATTCAAGGGAATATAAATTCCATTCAGGAGGAACTCTTAAAGCTACAGGAACATTTGGATCAAAACGACAGTGCGATATTTCTGAAGGTGAGCGGTTACACTACATTTTGGCGAAGTCAGAATACGCGCACAAAATGGTGGTGGACATTTCTGAAATACAAGTCGCATTTACCAGTTATTCAGAACTGGGTAAATGTTCCGTCTGCCCCTGCTCTGTGCTGCTGTTTCTCCCAAACCAAATGAACTCCCGCACAATCTTCGCGATCTCAGCACTGCCTGCAAATTCCTTGGGGAAACCGTCTCTGTGAACTTGTCACTGAGTTAGTGATTGATTCATATTTTCCTCAAAAGAAGGAGAATCTCCACAAATCACAAGACCATGGGAAAAGTAAGCCGGATGGTGAACCTGAATGGAGAGGGACTTCGCTGGTGTTAAACCAACCCGGTGAAGGCAGCTTAATGGATAGGCAGCGAGGATACACTTAATCAGTCTCAGGGATTTATCCACCTTAAGGTCGCTCTCACACAATGGGACGTATTCTCTCCCAATTCATCCACCTACATTTCCGTCACCTACAACGGGACCCCACCACTGGCCATATCTTCCCATCCACTCCCCTCTCTGCGTTCCGCAGAGACCGTTCCCTCCGTAACTACCTGGTCCACTCGCCCCTTCGCACCCAAACCACCCCATCCCCGGGCACTTTCCCCTACAACCGCACGAGATGCAACACCTGTTCCTTTACCTCCCCCCTAAACTCCATCCAAGGACCCAAACTGTCTTTCCAGGTGAGACAAAGGTTCACCTGCACCTCCTCCAACCTCATCTATTGCAACCGCTGCTCTAGATGCCAACTTATTTACATCGGCGAAACCAAGCGCAGGCTCGGCGATCGCTTCGCTGAACACCTACGTTCGGTCCGCATTAATCAAACTGATCTCCCGGTGGCCGAGCACTTCAACTCCCCCTCCCATTCCCAGTCTGACCTTTCTATCATAGGCCTCCTCCAGTGCCATAGTGAGGCCCACCGGAAATTGGAGGAACAGCACCTCATATTTCGCCTGGGCAGTGTGCAGCCCAGTGGTATGAACATCGACTTCTCCAACTTTAGATAGTTCCTCTGTCCCTCCCGTCCCCTCCTCCTTCCCAGATCTCCCTCTATCTTCCTGTCTCCACCTATATCCTTCCTTTGTCCCGCCCCCCTGACATCAGTCTGAAGAAGGGTCTCGACCCGAAACGTCACCCATTCCTTTTCTCCCGAGATGCTGCCTGACCTGCTGAGTTACTCCAGCATTTTGTGAATAAATTCTCTCCCAATTATCCGTTTACTCTTAAAAGGACATATTCCCTTTCTAGTTATTCGTTTGCTATTAATGTCCTTGTAGAATCTCTTAAGATTCTATTTTACCTTTTCTGTCAAAGCTTTCTCCTGAGCACTTTTCGCGTCTGGTCTTCGGCAGATGTAACTCCTACATCTATTATACTCCACAGAATCCAACCAACTTTACCAGAGCAGGCCCCCAACCCTATGTCGATCAGATTGTTTAATCCTTCCAGCCTTGTCCTTATCTCTGACAGGCGCATTCTGGTGTTCGTACTGAATTATTTACTCTTTATGTTAGTGACCAGAAGGAAGAGGCAGAGTCTGGCGCAAATTGGCATGGGATCACTGTGGTTCTGCAATAAACTGAATGAGTGTTCAAATATGATTCAATGTGGTAAAGTGGGAAACGATGCACTTCAGTGAAATGGAAACAGACAGCAAAATAAGTGAAATGCAGATGGGTTCAGGTACTTTTGTGCATTAGCCAAAAAGGATAGGAAGGCACGGTAATGCAGCGGTAGAGTTGTTGCCTTACAGCGCTTATATCGCCAGAGACTCTGGTTCGATCCTGACTACGGGTGCTGTTTGTACCTTCTCCCCGTGAGTTTTCTCCGAGGCCTTCGGTTTTCTCACACACCAAAGACGTCCAGGTTTGTAGGTTGCCGTAAGTGTAGAATTGTCCCTAGTGTATCTAGGGTAGTGTTAGTATGCGGGGATCGCTGGTCGGTGCGGACTCGGTGGGCCGAGTCTCTAAAAACAGTTTAGAGAAGAAATGGCACGGTGAGATTTATTGTAAAGTGGTGGAAGTTTAGCAACAAGGAAGCTTTGTCACAATTGTGCAGTTGGCTAGGCCACATCCAGAGCATAGATTTGATTACCTTAACAGCGAAATGATATAATAGCAAAGGAGGCAGCACGCCGTGAATCGCCAATTTCGGGTTTGGGATGAAGGGGTTGTTGTATCAGGAGAGGATAAACATGTTATGTTTAGAAGAATGAGGGGTGATCCTTTATATGACCCCAAGCTCCACGACTGGACAGAGGGCCGTGAATCTCTGGGAATGTCCAACCAAGAGACTTTGATAGGTTTAGCCCGTTAGAAAGATTTAAACGAAAGGGAGATACATGTTTGAAAGTGGAAGGAATTGAAATTAAAGGGAATGTGGCAAAATGGGAGTTTAGTCCAGGACTAGATCAGCCATGACCACATTGTGGGGATTAACATTGAAATCTAGAACGCGACGCACATGTCAGATTTAACATCTATGTCCGGTGCCATCAGCAGTGAGTGGTCACCTTGGGGGGATTTGCTCTGTTTCTTTCTGTCCGTCTGTGTTCACCATAGAATTACATCCCATGGACAAGCCGTTCGGCCCATCTTCTGCGGCCAATGTTTCTGTTCCACTCAACATCCCTCTTATCTACTCACTACATCCGGCAACAATGCCCCGATTTCGAGGAAGCCTCGTGTGTTTATCCCACTTCCCCTCAAATGTATCTGCAGCATTGGCTTCAGCTACACCTGTGCAAGTGAGATTCACGTTCCTGTCACTGTATTTCCTACGGGATTTATTAAAGTCCATCTTACATTTCAGCTTTGACGTTTGGTCTTCTCGCTTTTGGTGATACTATTCTACCCCCACCGATTTAAATCTACCGATCATTTTAAATGTGTCCAACCCATCATCTCCGACATCTTCTCCAGATAAAATCCCACGACCTGCCCAGAGTTTCCTGTAAGTTGCGCCCTCTCAGTTATGGCATCATTTTCTTGAACATTCCTTCTATCTTGCCCGGTGTTTCTATGTCTCCGCGAAAATATCCATTCTCTGTCTATGTAATAGCGACAATACGCATTGGGAAAGGGGAATTATCTGAGGAATGTCAGAATTTGGGTGAATCTCCTGCTATCGAGATGTGGCTGTTTCATCTCAGTCGACTCAAAGTTGTGTTTTATTTATTTAAGGATGAAGCTAGTCGGAAAAGGAGGTAGGACATCCTCTTGACTGAAACACTGCATATTTGTGTAGAACAGCTCGAAAGAAAATCATGCTCAGTTCATAACCAGCTGTTAAATGTTTGCAGGTTCAGCGATGAAGCCAAACTACTGTTGGTGGTAGATGGTGCCTTGCCGATTGATAAGTTTGATCGCCCTGTTTTGTTCAACACGGTATTCAGTGAAACATCTGATGACTTCAAGCACGGTAAAGCTTCTCCATTGTTCTTGGTTATGAAATATTTAAGTAATACAGATGCAAGGATTGATGTTATTAATCGATCGAAGGGAAATTGAAATGTTGTTCCAATGGGAAGGCATTAGAACAAAAGACCCCTGCGCCCCGCCGCTCACTGTGTAGATTCTGCCATAGTTTGTTTCCCCAAAATGCCATACCTCGTACTTCGAAGTATTAAACTCCATTAACCATTCCTCAATCCACCTGACCAAGCGATCAAGATCCCACTACAATTTTTGACAACCATCTTCACTATCCGCTGCACCACCATCTTTACCGTCATCTGCAAACTTACTAATCACGCCATGCGCCTTCACATCCAAATCATTGCTATAAATGACAAACAGCAACAGGCCCGACAGCGAACACTGAGGTACGCCACCAGTTATATGCCTCCAGTCTGAAAGAAACATCCTTCCACCTTCACCCTCTGCTTCCTTCCATTGAGCCAATTTTCTATCCAATCGGCTAGCTGCTCCTGGATCCCATGTAATCGAACCTTCCGGAGCAGCCTACCACGTGGAAACTTGTCGAATGCCTAGCTGAAATCCATAGACAACGTCTACAGCTCTACCCACATCAACTTTTTTGGTCACATCTTCAAAACCTTAATCAGATTCGTGAGACACGATCTCTTGTGGTTAAAACCGTGCTGAATATCCCTAATAAACTCTTGTCCATCCAAATGCATGAAGATTTTTCCCGCAGAATACTCTCTAGTAAAGTTCTGTTCGCAGACATTAGACTCATTGGCCTGTGGTTCCCAGGCTTGCAACCCTACTTAAGTAGAGACACAATATTTGCCACCCTGCGTTCAACCGGTGCCTCACCCGTATTTAATGACAACTGTGGAATCTCACCAGGGCACATGTAATTTCCTCTCTAGCTTCCCACGGCGTCCTCGGATTTATCTGATCAGGCCCAGGAGATGTTTTTTTACCTTCATATGCGCCAGGACCTTGAGAACTTCTTCGACTGTAATACTGACTGCTCTCAATAGAAAATAGACAATAGACAATAGGTGCAGGAGGAGGCCATTCGGCCCTTCGAGCCAGCACCACCATTCAATGTCATCATGGCTGATCATTCTCAATCAGTACCCCGTTCCTGCCTTCTCCCCATACTCCCTGACTCCACTATCCTTAAGAGCTTTATCGAGCTCTCTCTTGAATGCATTCAGAAAATTGGCCTCCACCGCCTTCTCAGGCAGAGAATTCCACAGATTTACAACTCGAGTGAAAAACATCAAACTACCACCAATCTCAATATCCTCTACCTCCGAACTACTATCTGTGTGGGAAAGAGCTGCGGGTGCTGGATTAAGCCGAAGATAGACACAAAAAGCTGGAGTAACTCGACGGGACAGACAGCATCTCTGGAAAGAAGCAATGAGTGACGTTTCGGGTCGTGACTCCACTGACAGAAAATTCCACAGATTTACAACTCTGACTGAAAAAAGTTTTTCCTCATCTCCATTCTAAATGGCCCACCACTTATTCTTAAACTGTGGTCCCTTGTTCTGGACTCCCCCAACATTGGGAACATGTTTCATGCTTCGAACGTGTCCAACCCCTTAATAATCTTGAATGTTTCGATAAGATCCCCTCTCATCCTTCTAAATGTCAGTGTATACAAGCCTAGTCGCTCCAGTCTTTCAACATATGACAGTCCCGCCATTCCGGGAATTAACCTAGTAAACCTACGCTTCACGCCGTCAATAGCAAGAATATCCTTCCTCAAATTTGGAAAACAAAACTGCACACAGTACTCCAGGTTCGGTCTCACTAGGGCCCTGTACAACTGCAGAAGAACCTCTGCTCCTATACTCAACTCCTCTTGTTATGAAGGCCAACACTCCATTGACTTTCTTCACTGCCTGCTGTACCTGCATGCTTCCTTTCAGTGACTGATGCACTAGGACACCCAGATCTCGTTGTACGTCCCCTTTTCCTAACTTGACACCATTCAGATAATAATTTGCCTTCCTACTCTTACCACCAAAGTGGATAACCTCACACTTATGCACATTAACCTGCATCTACCATGCATCCGCCCACTCACACACCCTGTCCAAGTCACCCTGCAACCTCATAGCATCTAGCTCACAGTTCACACTACCACCCAGCTTTGAATTATCTGCAAATTTGCTAATGGTACTTTTAATCCCTTCATCCAAGTCATTAATGTATATTGTAAATAGCTGCGGTCCCAGCACCGAGCCTTGCGGTACCCCACTAGTCACTGCCTGCCATTCTGATAGGGACCCATATATCCCCACTCTTTGCTTTCTGTCTGCCAACCAATTTTCTATCCGTGTCAGTACCCTACCCCAATACCATGTGCTCTAATTTTGCCCAATAATCTCCTATGTGGGACCCTGTCGAAGGCTTTCTGAAAGTCGATGTACACCACATCCACCGGCTCTCTCCTATCAATTTTCCTAGTTACATCCTCAAAAAAATCCAGAAGATTAGTTAAGCATGATTTAAGCCTTCAGATCCATCAGTCTACCGAACACCATTTGGTGTCTCAATACACTTCATTTGACTACTCCAAGTTCCAAGGTTCTCAAGTCCTTCTTCACAGCAAAAATAAAGGAGAAATACTAATTGAGGACCTTTCCCATTACATGAGGGGCCCCATTCTCCCCCTGTTAACCCTTGTTCCCTCAATCAATTAAAAAAAAACCTCTTGAGATTATCATCGATGTTATCTGCCAGTGCTAACCCCCGTTTTACCCCCCTCACACCCCCCCCCCACCCCCTCGAGGGGTAAAACAACTCCTTGTGATCATATGCACCTGTTATATGAACTCCTTGTTTTCATTGTCAAGTCTCTCCGGGAAGTTCGGAGAACGGTTTGCAATGATTTCAGTGTGATCTTTGCTGTTCACACCCATCAAATCTGCCCGTGCATCCCCTTTCTTTCAGAGACCCTACAACCCCAAATCTCCACCCATTCTATATCACAACCAATCATTCAACCTCTGCTTCATTCCATGGTCTAAATCCCCCCCCCCCCCTCTGTCTCACCCCACTCAAGAAAACCGAAGCAAGTTATCTGGCCCCTCCTGTCTGCCCCCATTCACTGTGATCATGCCGACAGCACCCCACATCTCTACCTCCTCTTTAACAATAGACAATAGACAATAGACAATAGACAATAGACAATAGACAATAGACAACAGACAATAGATAATAGACAATAAACAACAGATAATCGACAATAGACAACAGATAATCGACAATAGACAATAGCTGCAGGAGTAAGCCATTCGGCCCTTCGAGCCAGTACTGTCATTCAATGTGATCATGTCTGATCATTCACAATTAGTACCCCGTTCCTGCCTTCTCCCCATACCCATTGACTCCGCTATCATTAAGAGCTCTATCTAACTCTCTCTTGAAACTATCCAGAGAATTGGCCTCCAATGCCTTCTGAGGCAGAGAATTCCACAGATTTACAACTCGAGTGAAAAACATCAAACTACCACTAACCTCAATATCCTCCACCTCCGACCTACCTCCATTTCTGTGTAGGAAGGAACTGCCGTTGCTGGATTAGGCCGAAGACAGACACAAAAAGCTGGAGTAACTCGACGGGACAGACAGTATCTCTTGAAGGAGCAATGGGTGACGTTTCGGGTCGTGACTCCTCTTCAGACTAGTTATGGATAAGGGAAACGAGGGACATCCCTAACTAGTCTGAAGAAGGGTCTCGCCTCTAAACATCACCCATTCCTTCTCTCCAGAGATGCTACCTGTCCCGCTGAATTTCTCCAGCGTTTTGTGTCCATATCTGTATAGCCCGCTTCGTTTATCTAACCCCGCCGCAATCTCATGATCCCATTTATTATGGATTGATAAATAATCCTCTGCACTGGTCCACCCCGCCCGCACGATCCCGGCACCATCCGTTCCCGATACCTCACGCAATTCCCCTCTCCAGCCGGGATAACAAATTACCGGGAATGAACGCCTACCTGTTGCTAACTCGGAGCGGCTTCTCCCCTGGTCCTGGGACCGCGTTGCTCGACCCCCGGGGACTCTCTGATTCTCTGCTTCTCCCTCCCCCAGTCTCCGTCGCCCATGATGTGGAAACAGCGCATCCGTTATTGGAGGTGTCTGAGGATCGGAAGAGGGTGAAACGGACTGGGACCCTGAAGAATCTCCCTGACACCGGGAAAAGATTCACAGCCTGGCCGTGTGTGCTGGGATCGGAAGCATTCACATCGGGGAGATATTACTGGGAGGTGGAGGTGGCGGGGAGTCGGTGGTGGAGTCTAGGTGTCGCCGCAGAGTCTGTGGAGAGGGAGGGAGAAGTCGACCTGACCCCCGAGACTGGGGTCTGGAGGATCGAGCGGGATGATGACGAGTTTTATGCTCTTACCACCTTTCCATCCCGTCTCCCCGCCCGTCCCATCCCCGGGAGGGTGGGAGTTTATCTCAGTTACGAGTCCGGGACAGTTTCATTTTGCGACGCGGACACCAAGTCCCATATCCACGCCTTCACTGGGAACACATTTACGGAGAAACCTTATCCTTTCTTCGGGCCTTGGGATGTGAACCAGTGGCTGAGAATCTGCTCTGGTTCCGCTCCGGGTGTGTAAAAGGGTCGGGTCCCGGGACCGGCGTCAGGAGCGGGGCTCAGGGGCTGTGGGGCAGAAACCCGGTGGACAACAGGTCGGCGCTGAACGGGTCCCATTTAATCCCCAAATTCCGCGTCGTAAACCCCTATTTAGCGCGGATATAAATCAGAGGGAACGGAAATGTGGGGAGAGTGAAATAAACAGCAACAGTAATTGAAGCAGTCGATTCCTTCATTTTAACGCGTTAACTGTGTCGGTCAACGGAACAGGAATACGTTTGTGACAATATAAAGATTGAAACAGTCGCCCTTCCAGCGGGTTCAGCAGCAGCCGCGGGCGGCGGGTCCTGAGCTCCGGGCTCCCCAGGTTCCTAAACGCCCCCCGAGTCACACGGCGGCACAAGCGGGGTTGGTGCGGACTACAACAGCGGCGCAAAGGAGAGTTTGAGACATGTGTAGACAGGAAGGAGGAACGATGAGGCAAAGTCAATATTCGATATGACCGATGTAAGGAATCGGTTGAAATAATTGTATAAAAAACAAAGTGTTTGAGGAACCTCGCGGCCAGGCAGCATCTGTGGAGGGAGATGGACACGCGCGCACTCGCCGCACGGCGGCGCAGCGGTAGAGTTGCTGCCTTACAGCGCCAGAGATACGGGTTCCAACCTAACGACGGGCACCGTCTGTACGGACTTTGCGCCTTCTCCCCCTGACCGCGTGGCTCCGGTTTCCTCCCACACCCCAAAGACGCACAAGTTTGTAAGTTAACTGGCTTCGGTAAAGATTGTAAATTGTGCCTCGTGTGTAGGTAGGATAGTACCAGTGTACGGGGATCGATGGGCCGCGCGGAGTCGGAGGGTCGAAGGACCTGTTTCCACGCTGTTTGTTTCGTTTATTGTCACGTGTATCGAGGTACAGTGAAAAGCTTTTGTTGCGTGTTAACTAGTCCGCAGTATTTCTAAACCAAACTAAACACTCCCGCACGCACACAGACAGACACACACACACATACTACACACACACACACACACGTACAAACACACACACACAAACACACACACACACGTACAAACACACACACACACACGTACAAACACACACACACACGTACAAACAAACACACACACACACACACACACACACACACGTGTGCAGGAAGGGAAAGCAATTTCAGATCCGGAATCCTGTGGTCGCGGGGAATCACTGGGACTCGAAGGGGTTCTGAAACATCGCGAAAATTCCCATGCTGTCAATGCTTCTCTTGCGTACTGATTTTCGCTGAAATCACTGCCAAGTCGGTAAGTACTTGAGAGTTTTGAAGTAAAACATCTTCCCGGGTTACGTAAAAACCAAGCTTCACTGTTACAAGCAATACACTGGATTTACTTCCAGTTTACCAATAGCTGTATTTTTTTTTTTTAATTAAAAAGTGGTTCAGTGGATTTTTGTGAAAATTGTGAGGGCATTCTTTGAAAATGTAAGGGAGATGCATATCTGGTTTCTGGGTTGCATAGCTGGGTTTGGAGCCCACTTTAAATGTAATGGCTGAGGCCAAAAACATCGCGAAAATTCCCACGCTTACCTGACCGTCAAGCTGTCGCCTCCAATCTACCTGTCAAATGACCTGACGGTAAATAAATTGGTTAAACACAAGCATTTTATGATATTTTGAAATAACTTTATTTATTTTAATATTATGTGCTTCTAAACGCATCTAAGCTGGGGACAGCATGCGACAGCGCCCGCAATAAGCAACGATACCTGGCGATAAGCCAGCTGTCGCCGAGAAATTTCAAACCGCATGATTTCTCAGCAGCGCCGAGATCCACTACGATTTTTGGAAGACTCCTCACGATCATTCCCGCGACACCCCGGCGAACTGTCGGACACAGCCTAGTCGCCGGCAGTCGCCTTAAAATGGCCTAAGTGGGACAGGCCCTTAACTCGGCAGTCTGAAGGAGGGTCTCGACCTGGAACGTCACCTATTCCTTTGGTCATCTGGCCCGCTGAGTTACTCCAGCTTTTTGTGTCTAACTTTGGTTTAAAGCAGCATCTGCAGTTCCTTCCTACACATACAGGAGTGAGATATTGGAGGGTACATACAGCATTGTGTCAGAGAACACCAGGTAGTAAAGGTTGGCGTGGCGCAAACAGTAAAAACAAATTGAGGTATTATCATACAGAAATAAATCATGATGTCGGGGCGCGAGAGGGCGTGTCTAATGGCATAAAGCTGATCTTCTAGCAGACAGTAGATTGGGAGGGGAAAAGTATGAATGAGATGTGCGAGACCAGCTTTGTTTTACACAGAGGGTGGCGGGTGCCTTCCACGTGCTTATAATGATAACCTCAATGTTATGACAATCTGCAGTCCGATGGAGTTATACAGCCCCTCGGTCCAGCATGTCCATTCCGACCAACATACCCCATTTACATTACTTCTACCTGCCCGCGTTTGACCTGTACGTCTCTAAACTTCTTCCTATCGATGAACCTGACTAAATGTGTTTTAAGTGGTGTTAGAATACCTGCCTCAACTATCACATCTGGCAGCTAGTTCCCTATGTCCATATCTGTATGAAGAGGTTGCTCCAAATAGTCCTATTAAATCAGTCTGCAGAAGGGTCTCTCAACCCAATTCCTTCTCTCCAGAGATGCTGCCTCACCCGCTGAGTTACTCCAGCATTTTGTGTCTGCCTGTCAAATCATTCCTTTCTCACTTGAAACCTCTAGTTGAATTTGGACTTGAAGTCAGCACTCTCCTCTGTAACTGGACCCTCGATTTCCTGATCGACAGACCACAATCAGTGAGAATAGGTGACAAATCTTCCTCTGCATCAGTACTCTACACCGATGCCCCGCATGGATGCGTCCTCAGCCCCCCTCCCCCCTCCCCCAAACAATACTCATTATTCACTTCCGACCCTGCAGCCAAACACCAACTCAACTAAATCTATAAGTTTGCAGAGGGCACCACCTAATGGGAAAGACATCGAACAATGACGAGATGGAGGACAGAAAGGAGACCGAGAACCTTGTAACTTGGTGCCAAGACAACAAGCTCTCCCTCATTGTCAGTGAGGTAAAAAAGATTGTGATCGACGTCAGGTACCGAAACAGTACACACACCACGGTACACATTGATGGCGAGGAAGTAGGGATTCCTAGGAATAAATATCACCGGCATTTTGTCCTGGACCAGCCACGTGGAAGCTATGGCCAAGTGTCCCGGCCAGCAGCGAGCTGCGAGAGCCCCGACAAGCTGGGCTAAGCTCTCCAGCATGCCCGGCTCGCCCACCGCGGATCCACCGGCGTCGGCGAACAGCCGCTGAGCGCAGCGGATCGCCGGAGTGCGAGGTGGGCCGTCGACAGCGAGGTGCGAGGAGGGCCTTCGGAGAGCGAAGTTGAATGTAGTTTAGGTTAGAGATACAGCGCGGAAGCAGGCCCTTCGGCCCACCGATTCCGCGCTGACCAGCGATCCCCGCACTGTCCTAACCGTAACACTATCCTACACACACTAGGGAGAATTTACACATTCAGCAAGCTTACAAACAAACATATTCACTTACAAACCTGTAAGTCTTTGGAGTGTGGGAGGAAACCGAAGCTCTCGGAGAAAACCCACGCGGTCACGGGGAGATCGTACAAACACCGTACAGAAAAGGACCCGTAGTCGGGATCGAACCCGAGTCTCCGGCGCTACAAGTGCTATAAGGCAGCGATACTACCGCTGCGCCACCGTGCAGCAGTCGGTGGGCCATCAAGGAATGAGGAAGGACGTCGGAGAGCGACGTTGGCCGGCAAACATGAGGGCCATTGGAGAGAGAGGAAGGCCGTTGGAGAGATGGACGAGAGCCTCGCAGAACGAAGGAGTGACCCCGCGGCGGCTGGAGGAGGAGGGCGGGGGGGGGGGGGCAGTAGATAGAACTGTTCCGTGAACATTTGTAAATTTGTGGCACCAAAACTTGGCGACACTTGTGGACTGCCTCAGTGAGGTATGCTGTATGATTTACCGGAGTTGTAAGCAAAACAAAGCATTTGACTGAACTGTGATAATAAACGTATGATTGAAGAAACCATATCAATACCTCTACTTTGTTAAAATCTTAGGAAGTTCGGCACGTCCCCACAAGCCGCACCAACCTTAACAGCTTCGCGGGAGAAGGTATTTAATCGGCGTGCACCATAGACTCTTTTTGGCACAGCTCCATTCAAAACCGCAAGACATTGCCGGAACCGATTGCCGATGGACATTCAACCATCACACAAACCAACCTCCCTTCCATTGATTCCGTCTCCACCTCGCTGCCTCGGCAAGGCCGCCAGCACAATGTAGGACGGGTCACACTCCGGTCACTCCCCCTTCTCCCCTCGCAAAATAAGTGACAGAGAGATATAATGAAATCACCGGCGGTTGGATTCGTTGCAACCGGAGAAAAAAAAATCAATTACGCAACGGGCCAGGCGGCATTTCTGTAGAACATGGATGGGTGTGGTTTCAGGTCGGGCCCTTCTCCAGACATTGTAAGGTGGGAGAAGGGTAGAGAAAGCTGGAAGTGAGGCGCGAGTAGCCAAAGCCTGGCAGATAACAGGTTGATACTGTGGAGTTTGGTAGGAAGATGGTTCAACATAACCATCACACAGAGATAAAAAGCTTGTATGCACTGGAATTTAGAATGATGAGAGGAGATCTTATCGAAACGTATAAGATTATTAAGGGGTTGGAAACGTTAGAGGCAGGAAACATGTTCCCAATGTTGGGGGAGTCCAGAACAAGGGGCCATAGTTTAAGAATAAGGGGTAGGCCATTTAGAACTGAGATGAGGAAAAACTTTTTCAGTCAGAGAGTTGTGAATCTGTGGAATTCTCTGCCTCAGAAGGCAGTGGAGGCCAATTCTCTGAATGCATTCAAGAGAGAGCTGGATAGAGCTCTTAAGGATAGCGGAGTCAGGGGGTATGGGGGAGAAGGCAGGAACGGGGTACTGATTGAGAATGATCAGCCATGAGCACATTGCTCGAAGGGCCGAATGGCCTCCTCCTGCATCTATTGTCTATTGTCTATTGTCTATTGTCTATAAGTCAAGTCAAGTCAAGTCAATTTTATTTGTATAGAACATTTAAACACAACCCACGTTGACCAAAGTGCTGTATATCTGATTAGGTACTAATTTATTTATTTTTTTAAATATATATTTTTAAAAGGCATGAGATGTGATGGAAAGGGATTGATGAGTTGCGAATTGTGAAGTTAGGGGAAGGATGCACCTGTGAGGGGAATGAAACAGGTGCGCGTCCAGGTGGGACATACGGGAGGGGGCGGAAAAGAGGGGTGGGGGAGGGAGATGTGCTAGCGAAAAAGTCAGAGGATTGTAGCTACCTAAATCTGAAGAATTCAATGTTCATCCCATTGAGTTGTACGCTACCCAAGTTGATATTTCTCCAGTTTGCGCGTGGCTTGGCTCTGACAATGGATGGGATCCTGGACTGCAAGATCAACATGGGAATGGGAAGATGAGGTACCCGGAGTTGGAGTGTGCCTCGGCGAAACGGTCGCCGAGTCTACGCTTGGCTAGTCTATGTTATAACTTAAACTGTGAGACGACACCAAAATCTATCTATCAATCTAAATATTACCAAGACTCTCATTTTGTTTGTTTGTATATATGTTTGTTAGTTTGTCCGTTTGTTTGTGTCCGTTGATCGGGAAATACATCCAAAATGGTACACGATAGCGCTATTATTTTAGATCCACCTTACTCACCATTATCATGGGGTGTGCAGTGGCAAGTTTCGTTCAAATTGCTGTTGTATTTTTTAATGTTATTGACATTTTAAAGTTTGAAAAATCACTTTTCCATTTCACCTGGCCATCAGCCGCGTTCGACGTCACAATGGGAGAAAGTCCGCGCAGTTGGCCCTGTTGATCCAACACAGATGCTCCCCGACGTACGATGTTTCCACTTACAATATGTCGACTTACGATATTTCGACTTTGCTATGGTGCAAACCCGTCCAAACGGCGGGGGGGGGGGGAAGGGGAGGATAAGGGTGGGTTGAGGGGGGATGTAGTGGGTGAGTGGGGGGGAGGGAGATGGGGGTAAGGGGGGTTGAGGGGGGTTGAGTGGGGATGGAGTGGGTAAGTGGGTGAGTGGGTGAGTATGTGTGTGTGTGTGTGTTTGTGTGGGTGAGTGTGGGGGGAGGGGTGTTTGCACGGAGGGTTGCCGGGCTCGCAGGAGAGATTTTGACCCAACCGGTCCACGCCTGTCTAGTGTGATTAAAAATTATGTGCCGCACTCCATAATTGGACATCGTGTTCTGTTTCTCTGGGTTTAATATTGAACATTCATTGTTCGATAATTGATTTGAACGTGCCATGTTGACATGCTCCATTCACTCTTCCGTGGATATAAATGTGACGTTGGGGGAGTCCAGAACCAGGGGTTACAGTTTAAGAATAAGGGGTGGGCCGTTTAGGACTGAGATGAGGAAAAACCTTTTCGCTCAGAGAGTTGTGAATCTGTGGAATTCTCTACCACAGAAGGCAGTGGAGGCCAATTCACTGGATGTTTTCAAGAAATAATTAGATTCAGCTCTTGGGCGAACGGATACGGGGAGAAAGCAGGAACGGAGTATTGAGTTTGGATGATCTGCCATGATCAAATTGAATGGCGGTGCTGGTTGGAAGGGCCGAATGGTCTACTCCTGCACATATTATCTATGTCTTTATAAAGAAGGGTGAGGGGTGCATGCGAAAGAGGGCGAGGGAGGGTTGCAGCTACTTACATTTGGAAAATGCAATGTCCATGCCGTTGGAGTGTAAGCTACCCAAACCGAATATGCGTTCCTATTCCTCCAGTTTGCGTATGGCATGACTATTACAATGGATGAGATCCTGGACTGAAAGATCAGCATGGGAATGGAAAGATGAGCTATGATGGCTAGCCACCCGGAGTTCTAATCTGCCTTGGCGAAACGGACTCGGGGTCTATCCTTGCTTAGTTTACGTCGTAACCGAAACTGTGAGGTGACGCCAAAATGAGATATATCATTTGGAGCCACACACCCATTACGTGGACTTCGTGTTCTGCTTCTCTGGGTCCAATTTTGAACATTAGAATTAGAAAATGGATTTGAGCAAACCATTGTGATATACTCCACTCCCTCTTCTGTGGTTACAAATGTGATGAAGAAGGGGTTGTATTTCGGATCTCTTGTGTTAAGGTCCGCCAACACCAACCACATTGTCACCCTGTAAATGACAGGGCCAGGCCATTCACATTGCATCTTGGATCCAGACACAGGTCGGTAAAGAACCCGCCGCCCCCTATAGACTTTGCAGTGATTGTACTCCACCGAGAGATTGGTGACGTTGCTTCACTTGTTTGGAAAGAACAATGTTTGTTCATTAATGTCATTGCTCCATCAAAGGCCGCTCCCACCGGAGGGTTTCGAGGGGTATTAATGAGGATCCGGAGCCGCTCTCCTTGCTCCTTTGTGTCACCCGAGCGAGCTACCGACATCTTCCAGAATGTGGCGCGCTCCGATTCTGTACATGAAGGAAATCTCCTATCCGATCCTGCTGGTGCTTGGAATCCCATGTGAGTCCTGTCATGACCTTCAAAATGTTGCTTATTACGCTTAATGATACCGTGAGTTTTTTTATTTTCCTGTTGTTTTAATTGACTTCTTCCGTTCTCTGTTGCCGCTTGTATTTGGCATTCTCGCCGCGTCCCTTGACCTGTGTCTCTCTCTAACTGAGAGCGTTAGATGTAGAGCTAATAACAGAATCAAGGGATATAGGGAGAATGCAGGAACGGGGTACTGATTGTAGATGATCAGCCATGATCATATTGAATGGCGGTGCTGGCTAGAAGAGTCGAATGGCGTACTCATGTACCTATTTTCTATTTTTCTATGTGTCCTTTGGTCTTTGCTTTCCCTGCCTTGCAGAAACCTACGCCGTTTACGAGTCAGCTTTGATCCGCTCTGCATCAGTGCGGGCGTCAGCGGTTAGGGGGACAAGGCAGGAGAATGTGGTTGAGTGAAAGATAGATCTGATGGTTGAATGGCGGAGTTGACTTGATGGGCCGAATTGCCAAATTCGGTTCCTAGAACCTATGAACTTATGAACTCTCTCTGAGCAAAATATTCTCGTCCCTCCCCCGCGAGTTAGTCGTGCTCCTGCAAAGAAACGTTGGTTGAAGCTCCCGACTCCTCGCTCTCAGCGGCTCGGGGGAACGGACAGGCTCCTGGTGCGGGTGTTTTATCCGGTTTATCCCGGCCCAACATTATCTCTTGCTAGGACCGCGAACACCGTACCTCCTGATACAGAGGGCTATTTGGTCACAGGCGCAGGCGGCGTGGCCAATTTCCACGCAAGTGGTGCCAATGGCAGAAGCCGCGCTGCCAGAGCTGAAAGATTTATTCAATGTTGCAACTTCTGAGCCTCCAATGTCACGACCCTCTAAAACTACCGCCGTGCCCGTCGGCTTACGCGAACCGGAGGGCAAACGTCGAAGTGATCAGTGACATAGAATATAAAATATAGAAGACAGAATAGTAGCGGAGATATAAGGAGCGAGATTGTTACATCTAGAGTGCTTAGTTCGCACTTTGGTTTGTCGCCCGCATTCTAGCGAGGATGTGAAAGATTTAAGGAGACGCAGAAGAAGTTTAGCAAAATGCCAGCTGGATTAGAGGGTCTTAACTACAAGGAGAGATTTGATAAAACTCTGATTCATTTCTCAGAATGCGAGAGATTGAGAGGGTCGGTAGAATTATTTGCAATTATGAGAGACCATGATAGGGTAGACAGTCGGAACCTTTGTTTCCCAGGGTGGAAATGCCAATGACCAGAGGGCAGAGCTTCAAGGTAAGAGGGGCAATGTTTAAAGTAGATGTGGGGTAAAGGTCGTCACACAGAGCGTGTTGGGTGCCTGGAACGCGCTGACATGGGAGAGACGCGTTGAAATGCAGAGAATGGCTCGTTAGGAAGAGGGGATGTTCAACGAGATCTGGGTGTCCTAGTGCATCAGTCACTGAAAGGAAGCATGCAGGTACAGCAGGCAGTGAAGAAAGCCAATGGAATGTTGGCCTTCGTAACAAGAGGAGTTGAGTATAGGAGCAAAGAGGTCCTTCTACAGTTGTACCGGGCCCTGGTGAGTCCGCACCTGGAGTACTGTGTGCAGTTTTCGTCTCCAAATTTGAGGAAGGATAGACAATAGACAATAGACAATAGGTGCAGGAGTAGGCCATTCAGCCCTTCGAGCCAGCACCGCCATTCAATGCGATCATGGCTGATCACTCTCAATCAGTACCCCGTTCCTGCCTTGTCCCCATACCCCCTCACTCCGCTATCCTTAAGAGCTCTATCCAGCTCTCTCTTGAAAGCATCCAACGAACTGGCCTCCACTGCCTTCTGAGGCAGAGAATTCCACACCTTCACCACCCTCTGACTGAAAAAGTTCTTCCTCATCTCCGTTCTAAATGGCCTACCCCTTATTCTTAAACTGTGGCCCCTTGTTCTGGACTCCCCCAACATTGGGAACATGTTATCTGCCTCTAATGTGTCCAATCCCCTAATTATCTTATATGTTTCAATAAGATCCCCCCTCATCCTTCTAAATTCCAGTGTATACAAGCCCAATCGCTCCAGCCTTTCAACATACGACAGTCCCGCCATTCCGGGAATTAACCTAGTGAACCTACGCTGCACGCCCTCCATAGCAAGAATATCCTTCCTCAAATTTGGAGACCAAAACTGCACACAGTACTCCAGGTGCGGTCTCACCAGGGCCCGGTACAACTGTAGAAGGACCTCTTTGCTCCTATACTCAACTCCTCTTGTTACGAAGGCCAACATTCCATTGGCTTTCTTCACTGCCTGCTGTACCTGCATGCTTCCTTTCATTGACTGATGCACTAGGACACCCAGATCTCGTTGAACTCCCCCTCCTCCTAACTTGACACCATTCAGATAATAATCTGCCTTTCTATTCTTACTTCCAAAGTGAATAACCTCACACTTATCTACATTAAACTGCATCTGCCACGTATCCGCCCACTCACACAACCTGTCCAAGTCACCCTGCAGCCTTATTGCATCTTCCTCACAATTCACACTACCCCCCAACTTAGTATCATCTGCAAATTTGCTAATGGTACTTTTAATCCCTTCGTCTAAGTCATTAATGTATATCGTAAATAGCTGGGGTCCCAGCACCGAACCTTGCGGTACCCCACTGGTCACTGCCTGCCATTCCGAAAGGGACCCATTTATCCCCACTCTTTGCTTTCTGTCTGTCAACCAATTTTCTATCCATGTCAGTACCCTACCCCCAATACCATGTGCCCTCATTTTGCCCACTAATCTCCTATGTGGGACCTTGTCGAAGGCTTTCTGAAAGTCGAGGTACACCACATCCACTGATTCTCCCTTGTCAATTTTCCTAGTTACATCCTCAAAAAATTCCAGTAGATTTGTCAAGCATGATTTCCCCTTCGTAAATCCATGCTGACTCGGAATGATCCCGTTACTGCTATCCAAATGCTCAGCAATTTCGTCTTTTATAATTGACTCCAGCATCTTCCCCACCACTGATGTCAGACTAACTGGTCTATAATTACCCGTTTTCTCTCTCCCTCCTTTCTTAAAAAGTGAGATAACATTTGCTATCCTCCAATCCACAGGAACTGATCCTGAATCTATAGAACATTGAAAAATGATCTCCAATGCTTCCACTATTTCTAGAGCCACCTCCTTAAGTACTCTGGGATGCAGACCATCAGGCCCTGGGGATTTATCAGCCTTCAGTCCCATCAGTCTACCCAAAACCATTTCCTGCCTAATGTGGATTTCCTTCAGTTCCTCCATCACCCTAGGTTCTCCGGCCCCTAGAACATTTGGGAGATTGTGTGTATCTTCCTCAGTGAAGACAGATCCAAAGTAACGGTTTAACTCGTCTGCCATTTCTTTGTTCCCCATAATAAATTCCCCTGCTTCTGTCTTCAAGGGACCCACATTTGCCTTGACTATTTTTTTCCTCTTCACGTACCTAAAAAAACTTTTGCTATCCTCCTTTATATTATTGGCTAGTTTACCCTCGTACCTCATCTTTTCTCCCCGTATTGCCTTTTTAGTTAACTTTTGTTGCTCTTTAAAAGAGTCCCAATCCTCTGTCTTCCCACTCTTCTTTGCTATGTTATACTTCCTCTCCTTAATTTTTATGCTGTCCCTGACTTCCCTTGTCAGCCACAGGTGTCTCTTACTCCCCTTAGAGTCTTTCCACCTCTTTGGAATAAATTGATCCTGCAACCTCTGCATTATTCCCAGGAATACCTGCCATTGCTGTTCTACCGTCTTCCCTGCTAGGGCCTCCTTCCAGTCAATTTTGGCCAGCTCCTGCCTCATGCCTCTGTAATCCCCTTTGCTATACTGTAATACCGACACTTCCGATTTTCCCTTCTGCCTTTCCATTTGCAGAGTAAAACGTATCATGTTGTGATCACTGCCTCCTAATGGCTCTTTTACCTCTAGTCCCCTTATCAGATCAGGATCATTACACAACACTAAATCCAGAATTGCCTTCTCCCTGGTAGGCTCCAGTACAAGCTGTTCTAAGAATCCATCTCGAAGGCACTCTACAAACTCTCTTTCCTGGGGTCCATTTCCAACCTGATTTTCCCAGTCTACCTGCATGTTGAAATCTCCCATAACCACCGTAGCATTACATTTTTGACACGCCAATTTTATCTCCTGATTCAACTTGCACCCTATGTCGAGGCTACTGCTTGGGGGCCTATAGATAACTCCCATTAGGGTCTTTTTACCCTTACAATTTCTCATTTCTATCCATACTGATTCAACATCTCCTGATTCTATGTCACCCCTTGCAAGGGAATGAATATCATTCCTTACCATCAGAGCAACCCCACCCCCTCTGCCCACCTGTCTGTCTTTTCTATACGTTGTGTACCCCTGAATATTCAGTTCCCAGCCCTGGTCCTATTGTAGCCATGTCTCAGTGATCCCTACAACATCATACTTGCCCATGACTAACTGAGCCTCAAGCTCATCCACTTTATTTTTTATACTATGCGCATTTAAGTACAACACTTTAACTTCTGTATTTACCTCCCCTCTCACATCGTTCACAATTGGCCCTGCCCTTAATTTCTTTTCCCCTCTAGAACTTCTGTTCCCATTCTTCCGAGAGTCTTTTGCAATATCTCCTGTATTCTCTTTTACCTCATCTTCATATTCACAATTTGTTAACCCCTCCCCCCCCCCACTACTTAGTTTAAAGCCACAGGTGTCACACTAGCAAACCTGCCTGCCAGAATGTTTGTCCCCCTGCTGTTAAGATGCAACCCGTCCCTTTTGTACAAGTCACCCCTAGCCCAGAAGAGATCCCAGTGGTCCAGAAATCTAAATCCCTGCTCTCTGCACCAGTCCCTCAGCCATAAATTCATACCCTCTATCTCTCTGTTCCTGGCCTCACCAGCACGAGGTACCGGTAGCAGTCCAGAGATAACCACCTTCGACGTCCTACTTCTCAGTGTTTTTCCCAACTCTCTAAACTCCCGCTGTAGCACCTCCTTCCTCTTCCGCCCGACGTCATTCGTGCCCACGTGCACAACGACTTCAGGTTGATCGCCTTCCCTCCCTAGGATTTTCTGAAGCCGGTCTGTGATGTGTTGAACCCTGGCACCAGGGAGGCAACAGACCATCCTCAAGTCCCTCCTGCTGCCACAGAATCTTCTGTCCGTCCCTCGGACGATGGAGTCACCCACCACTACGGCTCTTCCTGACTTCGGTCTCCCCTGTCGAGTATCCTTGCCAACAGTTCCGCCACTCGGACTGGAAACGTCTTCTGCCCCGACAGTTCCCAAGAGGGTATACCTATTTGTAATAGGCACAGCCACTGGGGTCTCCTGTAGTCCACGTCCACGTCCACTCCCCCCTGAAACAGTCTCCCACCTTCGCTCGACCTGGACCCTTGGCGTGACAGCCTCACAATAGGTCCTGTCGAGGAAACTCTCGCATTCCCGGATGGCCCTGAGGTCATCCAACTGCCTCTCCAACTCCACCACACGTCCCTTCAGGAGCTGCACCTGGACACAGTTCTTGCAGGTGTAGCTCCCAGAAGCTCCAGCGACATCCCTGTCTTCCCACATCCTGCAGGAAACACACTGCACCAACTTTTCCGCCATTACTTCGTGTCTATAAACAGTTCAGGCTTAAAACAATTGTATCCTCCTCACCTCAGCCTCCTCGCCGAAGACTCGCAGCCAAAGACTCGCACTTTTCTCACTGGGCACTTGACTCGCAGCCAAAGACTCGCACTTTTCTCACTGGGCACTTGACTCGCACTTTTCTCACTGGGCACTTTTCTCACTGGGCACTTTTCTCACAGGGCACTTTTCTCACCGGGCACTTTTCTCACCGGGCACTTTTCTCACCGGGCACTTTTCTCACCGGGCACTTTTCTCACCGGGCACTTTTCTCACCGGGCACTTTTCTCACTTCTCACTGGGCACTTTTCTCACTAGGCACTTCCCTCACTGGGCACTTTTCTCACTAGGCACTTTTCTCACTAGGCACTTCCCTCACTGGGCACTTCCCTCACTGGGCGCTGCACCCGGACAGGGCTGCACCCTTTATGCAAGTCTTGCTTATATCACCAATTAAATTGCCTGATTGTCCAATTTACCAGACTTCTCACTTAAATGATCAACCAATCCACGTATTCTCTTGTAACTGACTTATTACACTGTAATTGCCACTCACTTACAGCCAACGGTGGTCCTCTCTCCAACTTCCCGACCTTTACAGACTGATTAACAGTGCCCTATTGGCGCTCTTTTTATCCACCTGCGACTCCACCTTTAAGGAACCATGCACCTGCAGTCCCAGATCCCTCTGCTCTACAACACTACCCAGAGACCCACCATTCACTGAGTGTGTCCTGCCCTCGTTCCACATCACAAAATGCACCGCCGCGCACTTGGACTGACTGCAGGAGATGGACACAGAAGGGCCACCAGCCCGGAAGACCCGGCTCGCCCGCCACGTATCGAGGACCCACGGGAACCCAGCTGGAGGGCCGGTGGGCAGAGGGAGTGCACGGCCACGACGGGGGAGTGGGCCGCTGGAGGCCCTGCAGTTGCCTGGGGCTCGGCTGCACCTGGCGCCGCGGGAAGAGGCCGAGGACGTGGACCAGACGCGGTGGAGCAGCGGTGGAGGAAATCACGGCCACGCTTGGCCAGGCCGACCCTGCAAGGCCGCCAGGACAAAGGGCCCTCATGGTCAGATCAACATCCCAGCACTCACAAGAACTGGCACTTCAACATGGCGCCACACTGGCAACGTTGTATTCTGTCTCACTGTGCTGCTGCTGTCCACCAGTACTGTATCTGCAATGCTCATCTAATATGTATCTCAGTGCTCATGTACAGTGATACTTGTTCACAACTATATCCAATAATGAATGTTCATGTACCTCGGTACAGGTGACAAATAAAGTACCAGACCATGCCAGTGCACTGTTCAGAAGGAGTGTCCAGGCCAGTGCACTGGACAGAGGGGGTGTCAGTGGACAGGCGTGTGACCAATGACCCGTGGTCATCGCTGTGAATGTGGGAGCATCGTGGGGCTGAACTGGTCAGTCTGTCTGGGGTAAGACACGGGAGAGAGAGACTGCTCACCTCTCCTCGCGGAATAAAGACTGATTCTCTCGAGAGCAGGGCATGGAAAGGGTGCTGTGATCACAAAGGACCTGCTGCCTCTCTGCCCCATCTCCATCTCTCTCTCTCTCTCTCCCTCTCTGCTTTCCCCTCTCCCCTCCCCCTCCCCTCCCTCTGCTTCTCCCCTCCCCCTTCCCTTCCCCTCTCCCCCCCACTCTCCCCTCCCCTCCCTCTCTCCCCTCTGCTTTTCCCCTCCCCCTCTCCCCTCGCCCTCTCCCCTCCCCACCTCCCACCCCCACTCTCCCCACCTCCCTCTCCCCTATCCCCTCCCCCTCTCCACCCCTCTCCTCCCCTTCCCTCTCCCACCCCCTCTCCCCCTCCCCTCCCCTTCCCCCTCTCCCCCCTCTCCCCTCCCCCTCTCCCCTCCGACTCCCACTACCCCTCTCCCCTTCCCCTCTCCCTCTCCCCTATCCCCCCTCTCACCCCCACTCTCCCCCCCTCACCCCTCCCCTCACCTTCTCCCTCCCCCCCCCCACTCTCCCCTCCACCTCCCCCTCTCCTCCCCACCTCCCCCTCTCCTCCCCTTCCCGCTCCTCTCCCATCCCCCTCCCCTTCTCCTCTCCCCTCCCCTCTCCCCTCTCCCCTCCCCCTCTCCCCTCCACCTCTCCTCTCCCCCCTCCCCTCCACCTCTCCCTGCCCCTCTCCCCCTCCCCCTCCCCCTCCCCCTCTCCCCTCCCCCTCCCCTCCCCCTCTCCCTCTCCCCTCCCCCCCCCCCGCTGTCTGTTGTTTTCCAAGCTGCAGCGGGGCGCGGCTGCCAGCCGTGGCGCGGCCAATGGGAGCAGAGCGCGGCTGTGAGTCACCAGTTGCTGGGTAGAGCGAGGCTCCACAGGTTGTGTTTCTGTCTCTGAATCACCCGCCGCCCAAAGGCCGCGCGCAGCCCTAATATTCAGCCATCGTCAGAGAGTGATACAGTGTGGAAACAGGCCCTTCGGCCCAACTCGCCCTTCGGCCAGCAATGTCCCAGCTAGACTATCCCCACTTGCCTGCGCTTGGTCCATGTCCCTGAACACCTGTCCTGTCCATGTACCTGTCTGACTGTTTCTTAAACGATGGGATAGTCGCTGCCTCAACTCCCCCCTCTGGCAGCTTGTTCCATTCACCCACCCCCTTTTGGGTGAAAAAGTTACCCCTCGGATTCCTATTAAATCGTTGCCCCTTCACCTTGAAACTATGTCCTCTGGTCCTCGATTCCCCAACTCTGGGCAAAAGACTGTGCATCTACCCGATCTATTCCTCTCATGGTTTTGTTTACCTCTATAAGACCTCCCCTCATCCTCTTGCGATCCATGGAATAGAGACCCATCCTACTCAATCTCTCCCTATAGCTCACATCCTCTAGTCTTGGCAACATCCTCGTAAATGTTTTCTGAACCCTTTCAAGCTTGACAACATCTTTCATATAACATGGTGCTCAGAACTCTAACTTATCTCTAAACTAAACTGAACACAATGTTATAAAACGTCTCACCAACGTCTTTTTCAACTTCTATATTAAATACTCTGACTGATGAAGGCCGAAGTGCCAAAAGCCTTTTTTGACAACCTTATCTACCTGCCACTCCACCTTCAAGGAACTATACATCTGCATTCCCAGAACCCTCTGCTCTACAACACTACCCAGAGGCCTACCATTTAGAAACATAGAATAGAAAAATAGGGGCAGGAGGAGGTCATTCGGCCCTTCGAGCCCACAACGCCATTCATTGTGATCATGGCTGATCATCCACAATCAGTAACCTGTGCCCAACATCTCCCCATATCACTTGATTCCACTACACCCCAGAGGTCTATCGAACTCTCACTTAAATTCTTCCAGTGATCTGGCCTCCACTGCCCTCTGTGGCAGAGAATTCCACAAATTCACAACTCTCTGGGTGAAAAAGTTCCTTTTCGCCTCAGTTTTAAATGGCCTGAGTGTGCCCTGCCCTCGTTCGACGTCCCAAAATGCACCGCCTCGCACTTGGACTGACTGCAGGAGATGGACACCAAAGGGCCGCCAGCCCGGAAGACCCGGCTCACCCGCCACGTATCGAGGGCCCACGGGAACCCAACTGGAGGGCCGTTGGGCAGAGGGAGTGCACGGCCTCGACGGGGGAGTGGGCCGCTGGAGGCCCTGCAGCTGCCTGGGGCTCGGCTGCACCTGGCGACGGGGGAAGAGGCCCAGCACGTGGACCAGACGCGGTGGAGCAGCGGTGGAGGACATCACGGCCACGCTTGGCCAGGCCGACCCTGCAAGGCCGCCAGGACAACGGGCCCTCACGGTCAGATCAACATCCCAGCACTCACAACAACTGGGACTTCAACATGGCGCCACACTGGCAACGTTGTATTCTGTCTCACTGTGCTGCTGCTGTCCAACACCACTGTATCTGCAATGCTCATCTAATATGTATCTCAGTGCTCATGTACAGTGATACTTGTTCTCAACTGTATCCAATAATGAATGTCCCTGTACCTCGGTACAGGTGACAAATAAAGTACCAGACCATGCCATACCTGTGCCAGTGCACTGTTCAGAAGGAGTGTCCGGGCCAGTGCACTGGACAGAGGGGGTGACAGTGGACAGGAGTGTGGTCATCACTGTGAATGTGGGAGCATCGTGGGGCTGAACTGGTCAGTCTGTGTGGGGTAAGACACGGGAGAGAGAGACTGCTCACCTCTCCTCGCGGAATAAAGACTGATTCTCTCGAGAGCAGAACAGGGAAAGGGTGCTGTGATCACAAAGGACCTGCTGCCTCTCTGCTCCATCTCCATCTCTCTCCTCTCTTTCTCTCTCTCTCTCTCTCTCTCTCTCTCTCCCTCTTTCCCTTCCCCTCTCCCCCTCCCCCTCCCCTCCCTCTGCTTCTCCCCTCCCCTTCTCCCTTCCACCTCTCCCCTCCCCTCTACCCACCACCTCTCCCCCCTCTCCCCTCCCCCTCCCCCTCTCCCCCTCTGCTTTTCCCCTCCCCCCTCTCCCCTCCCCCTCTCCACCCTCTCCTCCCCTTCCCTCCTCCTCTCCCACCCCCTCCCCTTTCCCTCCTCCTTTCTCACCCCACTCCCCCCTCCCCTCCCCATTTCCCCTCCCCCTCTCCTCTCCCCTCCCCCCTCTCTCCCCCTCTCCCCTCCCTTCCCCCTCTCCTCTCCCCCTCTCTCCCCTATCCCCTCCCCCTCTCCCTCTCCCCTCCCCCCTCCCCCTCTCCCTCCTCCCCTCCCCCCTTCTCCCTTCCACCTCTCCCCTCCCCCTCTCCCCTCCGACTCCCCCTACCCTCTCTCCCCTTCCCCCTCCCCTCCCCTCTCCCTCTCCCCTATCCTCCCCTCTCACCCCCACTCTCCCCCCCCCTCACCCCCTCCCAGCAATGTCCCAGCTAGACTAGCCCCACTTGCCTGCGCTTGGTCCATGTCCCTGAACACCTGTCCTGTCCATGTACCTGTCTGACTGTTTCTTAAACTCCCCCCTCCCCTCTCCTCCCTGTCTCTCTCTCTCTCCGCCCCCCCCTCTCTCTCTCTCTCTCTCTCTCTCTCTGCCCCCCCCCTCTCTCTCTCTCTCTCTGTCTCTCTCTCTCTCTCTCTCCCTCTCTCTCTGTCTCTCTCTCCTCTGTCTGCGCCTCTCCTATCTCACAGTCCCTCTGACGGCGGTTTTTGTCCCGTTTGCTGTTTCTCTCTCACCTCTCACCGTCCCCACTGCCCTCTCTCTCTCCCCTCTCACTCACACACCCTGACAAAGCTCTCTGACAGCTGCGCCTGTCCACGGCCCTGTCAGATCGTGTCTCTGTGCGCGATGCCACCAGCCACCCCTTGCCCTGGGAATCTCCCGTGGCTGGGCGCGGATCTCAGTCACTGTGCCCCAAGCGAAGCCGCAGCTGGAAACTGAAACAGCGAGAGCTGCAAACGCTTCATTGACGAGGCGGCGTTACTGGAGAGCGGGGGAGCGCCCGGCTCCCTGCCGTAGATCAGAGCTGGAGGTGGCGGGTGGGGGAGGGGGGGATGGACAAGGCTCGGTGTCGGTGTGGGACAACACACTGCAGTCGCTGGGATCTGGAAAGGGGATCCGTGGTGGAGACGGTGCATGTTGTTGTTCCAGGTGCAGACCCTGCATTCACAGCCCCTGATGCAGAGTCTCAGCCCCAAACCGCCACAGGCCCTTTTCTACCCCTTTCACCTCCACAGATGCTGCTCGACCCGCTGAGTTCTCACAGGCTGCTGTTTTATTAATTACAAAGTCAAAGAGCACGAAAACAGGCCATTCGGCCCGACTCATTAATGCGGCCCTTCTAAGCTATTCGCATTTGCCCACATTTGGCCCAAACCCCTCCAAACATTTCCCATCCATGTACCTGTCCAAGTGTCGCTTAAGTGCGGTTATAGCACCTGTCTCAACCACATACTCTGGCAGATCGTTCCACAAACCCACCACAGTGTCTATGACTCAGGGACTCATGTCCCCAGGGTCTGTGCCCCCAGGGGTCATGTCCTAGAGTCCGTGTCTCAGGATCCGCCCCGAGGGTCTGTGTCCCCACGGTCTGTGTCTTAGGGTTCATTCCCCAGGATCTGGGTCCTCAGGATCTGTGTACCTAGGATATGTGTGTGTGTGTGTGTGTGTGTGTGTGTGTGTGTGTGTGTGTGTGTGTGTGTGTGTGTGTGTGTGTGTGTGTGTGTGTGTGTGTGTGTGTGTGTGTGTGTGTGTGTGTGTGTGTGTGTGTGTGTGTGTGTGTGACGTCCGCGGCCCCACGGTCTGAGTGCACAAGGTCTCTCTCCCCTGGGTCCGCGCCTCTGGTCTGTTCCGAGTCTCTGTCCTTAGATTCTGTCCCATGGTCTGTGTCAGAGTCTGTGTCCCCGGGTCTGTGTCTCAGGGTCTATGTCATGGTCGGGGTCTGTGTGTCAGGGTGTATATGTCAGGGACTGTGTGCCAGGGTGTGTGTGTCAGGGTGTGTGTCAGGGTGTGTGTGTGTCAGGGTGTGTGTGTCAGGGTGTATATGTCAGGGACTGTGTGCCAGGGTGTGTGTGTCAGGGTGTGTGTGTCAGGGTGTGTGTGTCAGGGTGTGTGTCGGGTGTGTGTGTCAGGTTGTGTGTCAGGGTGTGTGCCAGGGTGTGTGTCAGGGTGTGTGTCAGGGTCTGACCCAGGGTGTGTGTCAGGGTGTGTGCCAGGGTCTGACCCAGGTTGTGTGTCAGGGTGTGTGTGTCCGGTGTGTGTGTCAGGGTCTGTCCTCAGGGTGTGTGTCAGGGTGTGTGTCAAGGTGTGTGTCAGGGTCTGTGTGCGTGGGTCCCGCCTCTCTCTCCCGCTTCTGAGAATGGGCCCGCACTTGTCCTCCACTATCACCCTGAGTACCGGCACACCACAGGGCTGTGTTTTGTGCCCATGTTCTACTCCTTATTCACACACGACTGGATTCGACACCAACACCATTGTCAAGTTTACAGACGACACAACGGTGTTCGGTCTGATCACCAACGGTGATGAAACAAACTACAGAGCGGAGGTGCAGAACCTGGCGGACTGGTGCTCTGATAACAACCTGTCCCTAAATACCATCAAGACCCAAGGAGCTGATCATCAACTTCCGTAGGTCAAACAATGGGGAATACGCCCCGATCCTTATCAACGAGGACAGTGTGGAGAGAGTGTCCAGCTTCAGGTTTCTGGGCACTCACTTTTCAGAGGACCAAACATGGTCCAATAACACCGCTGCGCTGGTCAAGAAGGCGCAGCAACGACTGTTCTACCTAAGAACACTGACAAAGTCTGGTCTACCCCAACCGCTGCTGACGACCTTCTACCGCTGCATCATAGAGAGCATCCTAACACATGGCATCCCTGTGTTGGTATCTCAGCTGCACGAATCAGAGGGGAAAGCTCTTCAGCGGGTAGTCCATAGAGCTCAGAGGACCATCGGAACACAGCTACCAGCCTTGGAGGGCGTCTACAACACACGATGCCTCAGGAAAGACACCAGCATCCACAAAGACTGCTCACACCCCTGCAACAGTCTGTTCGAACTTCTACCATCGGGCAGACGATACAAGGCCTCTACGCCCGCACCTCCAGACTCAGGAACAGCTTCATCCACAGGGCCATAGCTGCTATGAACCGGTCCTGCTGAGCCTGGCTGTCACATCGCACAGTGAACCGCACAGACCTACTTGCACTTTATTCTGTTTTAAAACTTCTAATTTGTTTCATTGGATTGTTTAAATTAATACTGATTATTGCATCGTATGGGAGGTGCATTGCCAATCTCGTTGTACCCCTGTACAATGGCAATAAAGATAAATGTGAGGTTATCCACTATAAATGTGAGGTTATCCACTATAAATGTGAGGTTATCCACTATAAATGTGAGGTTATCCACTATAAATGTGAGGTTATCCACATAAATGTGAGGTTATCCACTTTGGTGGCAAGAACAGGAAAGCAGGCTATTATCTGAATGGTGGCCAATTAGGAAAAGGGGAGATGCAACGAGACCTGGGTGTCGTGGTACACCAGTCATTGAAAGTAGGCATGCAGGTGCAGCAGGCAGTGAAGAAAGCGAATGGTATGTAGGCATTCATAACGAGGGGATTTTGAGAATAGGAGCAGGGAGGGTCTGCTGCAGTTGTACAGGGCATTGGTGAGACCACACCTGGAGTATTTCGTACAGTTTTGGTCTCCTAATCTGTGGAAAGACATTCTTGCCACAAAGAAGGTTCACCAGATTGATTCCTGGATGGCAAGGACTTTCATATGAAGAAAGATTGGATAGACTCGGCTTGTACTCGCTGGAATTTAGAAGATTGAGGGGGGATTTTATAGAAACTTACAAAATTCTTAAGGGGTTGGACAGGCTAGATGCAGGAAGATTGTTCCTGATGTTGGGGAAGTCCAGAACAAGGGGTCACAGATTAAGGATAAGGGGGAAGTCTTTTAGGACCGAGATGAGAACTTTTTTTTTCACATAGAGAGTGGTGAATCTGTGGAATTCTCTGCCACAGAAGGTAGTTGAGGCCAGTTCATTGGCTATATTTAAGAGGGAGTTAGATGTGGCCCTTGTGGCTAAAGGGATCAGGGGGTATGGAGAGAAGGCAGGTACGGGATACTGAGTTGGATGATCAGCCATGATCATATTGAATGGCGGTGCAGGCTCGAAGGGCCGAATGGCCTACTCCTGCACCTATTTTCTATGTTTCTATGTTTCTATATTGTATATTGTATTGTGTTGTATTGTATTGTATTGAGCTTTCGCTTTCATGAGCTAACCTCCCGCTCTCCACTCTACCCGGCAACCGGTGACGCGGCGCCAGCTGCGCTGCTGATTGGACAGACTCGGCATTTTTCACCTCCTTATATTCAACAGCGCATGCGCCCAGGACTCACAGACTCCCGCGACCCGGACAGACCCGGACAGACCATGGGTGCCCGCTGCTGCTGCTGCTGCTGCTGCTGCTGCCCGCCCTCCTGTGGGCAGCCCAACCCGCAGGTGGGTGACGGGCAGTGATGGGCTGCCAAACCAGTGGGTGAGGGGCAGTGGGTGAGGGGCAGTGGGTGAGGGGCAGTGGATGGGGGGCAGTGGGTGAGGGCAGTGGGTGAGGGGCAGTGGGTGAGGGGCAGTGGGTGAGGGGCAGTGGGTGAGGGGCAGTGGGTGGGGGGCAGTGGGTGAGGGGGCAGTGGGTGAGGGGCAGTGGTGAGGGGCAGTGGGTGAGGGGCAGTGGTGAGGGGCAGTGGGTGACGGGCAGTGACGGGCTGCCAACCCAGGCCCACACACTGGCTGAGAGGCAGAGTCAGTGGGTGAGGGGCAGTGGGTGGGGGGCAGTGGGTGAGGGGTCAGTGGGTGAGGGGCGGTCAGTGGGTGAGGGGCAGTGGGTGAGGGGCAGTGGGTGAGGGGCAATGTCAGTGGGTGAGGGGCAGTGGGTGACAGGCAGTGGGTGAGGGGCGGTCAGTGGGTGAGGGGCAGTGGGTGAGGGGCAGTGTCAGTGGGTGAGGGGCAGTGGGTGAGGGGCAGTGGGTGAGGGGCAGTGGGTGAGGGGCAGTGGGTGAGGGGCAGTGGGTGAGGAGCAGTGGGTGAGGGGCGGTCAGTGGGTGACGGGCAGTGGGTGAGGGGCGGTCAGTGGGTGCGGGGCAGTGGGTGAGGGGCAGTGGGTGAGGGGCAGTGGGTGAGGGGCAGTGTCAGTGGGTGAGGGGCAGTGTCAGTGGGTGAGGGGCAGTGTTGGTCTGGGCACAGGGTTCACTGGTCAGTGGGTGAGGGTCAGTAGGTCAGCTGGGCACAGACTAACAGCCCCGGGCAGTGGGTGAGGGTGTGTGTGGGGCTGGGCACAGCATAATAACCCCCGGTACATTGACACAGGGAGATCGGGCGGGTAAAGAAGGGATGTGAGTGATTTGGCCGATAAGTCAAAGGAGAATCCTGAGAGTTTCTGCAAGTCTGTAAAGAGCAAAAGGGTAATTATTGAGAGACTAGATTCGGTGCAGGATGATATGATGGTGTGTGTGTGGAGCCACGGGAGGTTGGTGAGGTTGCATCTGTGTTTACAGGACAGAAGGTCATAGAAACTAAGATTTACAGGAAATGAACAGCCGTGTGTTGGAATGAATGCACATTATAAAAGAGGCGGTGCTGCGGGTCTTACGGCATATTCAGTAGTAGAAACAAAGACCTGTAGATGCAGGTTGGTTATTACTCAAGAGGATAATGTAAAGCCACGGTGCAGAGTGCTGGTGTCAGCACGATGCTCTTACACTCCCGGGAATCCCCGGTCACGGTCCACAGTCCACAGTCCACAGTCCAACCTCTCCCTGGCCGCCGGCAGCCGCTTCCCACAAGCTCCGCCCGCAGCACGGACCGGCACGGATCAGTTCACTCCATCGTGAACCTCCCGGGCCGGCTCTCCGCCGAACCCTCACGACCACGGCCGAGGGAAGCAGAGATCATCACAGCCCCGTGTCCCAGCGTGGGGAATACGGTCTGTCCCCAGGGTCTGTGTGTCAGGGTGTGTGTGTCAGGTGTGTGTGGGTGTGTGTGTCAGGGTGTGTGTGTCAGGGTGTGTGAGGGTCTGTATGTCATGGTGTGTGTGTCAGGGTGTGTGTCATGGTGTGTGTGTGTCATGGTGTGTGTGTCAGGGTGTGTTGTGGGGGGGGGGGGGGGTTCCGCCTCTCCCGCTTCACGCTTTCGCTTTCATGAACTAACTCATGATCAGTGAAACATGGTTGCAGGAGGGTTGCGATTGACAATTAAATATTCCAGGATTTCATTGTTTCAGATGTGATAAAATCGGAGGGGCAAGAGGTGGGGGTGTTGCATTGCTTGTCAGGGAGGATATCACAGCAGTGCTTTGGCAGGGACAGACTAGAAGGCTCGATTAGGGAGGCTGTTTGGTGGAACTCAGAAATGAGAAAGGCTTAGCAACACTTATAGGGGTGTATTATAGACCGCCAAATATGAACGAGAATTGGAAGAGCAAATATGTAAGGAGATAGCAGATATTAGTAGTAAGCACAGAGTAGTGATTGTGGGTGATTTCAATTTTCCGTACATAGACTGAGAATCACATTCTGTTAAAGGGCTGGATGGTTTGGAGTTTGTAAAATGTGTGCAGGATAGTTTTTTGCAGCAATACGTAGACGTGCCTACCAGAGAAGGGGCAGTGTTGGACCTCCTGTTAGGAAATGAGACGGGTCAGGTGACGGAGGTATGTGTTGAGGAGCACTTTGGGTCTAGTGATCACAATGCCATTAGTTTCAATATAATTATGGAGAAGGTCGAATCTGACCAAGGGTTGAGATTTTGGAATGGAGAAAGGCTGATTTTGAGGAGATGAGAAAGGATTTAAAAGGAGTGAAATGGGAGGGTATAAAGGATATAATAGAGAAATGGAGGATATTTAAAGGTGAACATTTTGAGAGTACATAGTCTTTATGTCCCTGTTCGGTGGAAAGGAAAGAATAATAATTTGAAAGAGCCGTGGTTTTCCAGGGAAATTGGACACTTGATTCGGAAAAAGAGGGAGATATACGTCTCCAAAGACGTACAGGTATGTAGGTTAATTGACTGGGTAGATGTAAAAATTGTCCCTAGTGGGTGTAGGATAGTGTTAATGTGCGGGATCACTGGCGGCACGGACTTGGTGGGCCGAAAAGGCCTGTTTCCGCGCTGTATATAATGATATGATGATATGATGATGATATACAATAAATATAAGCGGCAGGGAGTAAATGAGGTTCTTGAGGAATATAAAGAATGTAAAAGGAATCTTAAGAAGGAAATTAGAAAAGCGAAAAAAAGATATGAGGTTGCTTTGGCAAGTAATGTAAAAGTAAACCCCAAGGGGTTCTACAGATATGTCAATAGCAAAAGGATAGTGAGGGATAAAATTGGTCCATTAGAGAGTCAGAGTGGAAAGCTATGTTGCTGAGCCGGAAGAAATGGGGGAGATATTAAACAATTTCTTTTCTTCGGTATTTACCGAGGAGAAGGATATTGAATTATGTGAGGTAAGCGAAACAAGTAGAGTAGTGATGGAAATTATGAGGATCAAAGAAGAGGAGGTACGGACACTTTTGAAAAATATAAAAGTGGATAAGTCTCCAGGTCCTGATAGGATATTCCCTAGGACATTGAGGGAAGTTAGTGCAGAAATAGCGGGGGCTATGACGGAAATATTTCAAACGTCATTAGAACGGGGATGGTGCCGGAAGATTGGCGCATTGCGCATGTTGTGGCCTTTGTTTAAAAAAGGTTCTAAAAGTAAAACCTAGCAATTATAGACCTATTAGTTTGACGTCTGTGGTGGGAAAATTAATGGAAAAGATACTTAGGGACAATATATATGATCACATGGATAAACAAGGCCTGATTAGAAACAGTCAACATGGATTTGTGCCTGGAAGGTCATGTTTCACTAATCTTCTTGAATTTTTTTGAAGAGGTTACCAGGGAAATTGATAAGGGCAAGGCTGTGGATGTTGTCTATATGGACTTCAGTAAGGCATTTGACAAGGTTCCACATGGAAGGTTGATTAAGAAGGTTAAATCGTTGGGTATTAATAGTGAGGTTGCAAGATAGATTCAACAATGGCTGAATGGGAGATACCAGAGGGTAATGGTTGACAACTGTATGTCAGGTTGGAGGCCAGTGTCTAGTGGAGTACCCAAGGATCTGTGTTGGTCCACTGTTGTTTGTCATTTACATTAATGATCTGGATGATGGTGTGGCAAATTGATTAGTAAATATGCAGATGATACTAAGATAGGTGGTTGTAGTTAATAATGAAGTAGATTTTCAAAGTCTACAGAGAGACTTGGGCCTTTTGGAAGGGTGGGCTGAAAGATGGCAGATGGAGTTTAATGCTGATAAGTGTGAGGTGCTGCATTTTGGTAGGACAAATCAAATAGGACGTACAGGGTAAATGGTAGGGAATTGAGGGATGCAGTGGAACAGAGGGATCTGGGAATAACTGTGCATTGTTCCCTCAAGGTGGAATCTCATGTGGATAGGGTGGTGAAGAAGGCGTTTGGTATGCTTGCCTTTATTAAATCAGAGCATCCAATATAGAAGTTGGGATGTAATGTTTAAAATTGTACAGGGCATTGGTGAGGCCGAATCTGGAGTATGGTGTGCAGTCTGGTCGCCAAAATTATAGGAAGGATGTTGACAAAATGGAGAGGGTACAGAGGAGATTTACTAGAATGTTGCCTGGGTTTCAGCACTTAAGCTACAGAGAGAGGTTGAACAGGTTGGGTCTTTATTCTTTGGAGCGTAGAAGGTTAAGGGGGGACTTGATAGAGGTTTTTTAAATTTTGAGAGGGACGGACAGAGTTGACGTGGGTAGGCTTTTCCCTTTGAGAGTGGGGAAGATTCCAACAAGGGGACATAGCTTCAGAATTGAGGGACTAAGGTTTAGGGTAACATGAGGGGTAACTTCTTTACTCAGAGGGTGGTGGCTGTATGGAATGGGCTTCCGGTGGAAGTGGTGGAGGCTGGCTCGATTTTATTATTTAAGAATAAATTGGATAGGTATATGGATGAGAGGGGATTAGAGGGTTATGGTCTGAGAGCAGGTAGATGAGACTAGGTCAGAGAGAGTGGTCGGCGTGGACTGGTAGGGCCGGACAGGCCTGTTTCCGTGCTGTAGTTGTTATATGTTATATGGTTATAACCTCCAGCTCTCCACTCTACCCGGCAACGCGGCGCCAGCTGCGCTGCTGATTGGACAGACCATGCGGTGCCCGCTGCTGCTGCCCGCCCTCCTGTGGGTGACGGGCAGTGACGGGCTGGAACCCCAGGGCCCCCACACTGGGTGATGGCAGTGACAGTGGGTGAGGGGCAGTGGGTGAGGGGCAGTGACAGTGGGGTGAGGGGCAGTGACAGTGGGTGAGGGGCAGTGGGAGGAGGGGCAGTGGGTGAGGGCAGTGACAGTGGGTGAGGGGCAGTGGGTGAGGGGCAGTGGGTGAGGGGCAGTGGGTGAGGGGCAGTATCAGTGGGTGAGGGGCAGTGACAGTGGGTGAGGGGCAGTGGGTGAGGGGCAGTGGGTGAGGGGGCAGTGACAGTGGTGAGGGGCAGTGGGGTGAGGGGCAAGTGACAGTGGGTGAGGGGCAGTGTCAGTGGGTGAGGGGCAGTGGAGTGAGGGGCAGTGGGTGAGGGGCAGTGACAGTGGGTGAGGGGGCAGTGTCAGTGGGTGAGGGGCAGTGTCAGTGGGTGAGGGGCAGTGACAGTGGGTGAGGGGCAGTGTCAGTGGGTGAGGGGCAGTGACAGTGGGTGTGGGGCAGTGTCAGTGGGTGAGTGGCAGTGGGTGAGGGGCAGTGTCAGTGGGTGAGGGGCAGTGTCAGTGGGTGAGGGGCAGTGTTAGTGGGTGAAGGTCAGTGGGTGAGGGGCAGTGGGTGAGGGGCAGTGTCAGTGGGTGTGGGGGCAGTGGGTGAGGGGCAGTGGGTGAGGGCAGTGGGTGAGGGGCAGTGGGTGAGGGGCAGTGGGTGAGGGGCAGTGACAGTGGATGAGGGGCAGTGTCAGTGGGTGAGGGGCAGTGGGTGAGGGGCAGTGGGTGAGGGGCAGTGGGTGAGGGGAGTGGGTGAGGGGCAGTGGGTGAGGGCAGTGGGTGAGGGGCAGTGGGTGAGGGGCAGTGGGGTGAGGGGCAGAGCGTGTGAGCGCAAGTGACAGTGGGTGAGGGGCAGTGACAGTGGGTGAGGGGCAGTGGGTGAGGGCAGTGGGTGAGGGGCAGTGTCAGTGGGTGAGGGGCAGTGTCAGTGGGTGAGGGGCAGTGTCAGTGGGTGAGGGGCAGTGACAGTGGCTGAGGGACAGTGGGTGAGGGCAGTGACAGTGGGTGGGGGCAGTGACAGTGGGTGAGGGGCAGTGACAGTGGGTAAGGGCAGTGTCAGTGGTGAGGGGCAGTGTCAGTGGGTGAGGGGCAGTGTCAGTGGGTGAGGGGCAAGGGGGGTGAGGGGCAGTGTGTGTGGGTGAGGGGCAGTGTCGTGGGTGAGGGGCAGTGTCAGTTGGGTGAGGGGCAGTGTCAGTGTCAGTGGGTGAGGGGCAGTGGGTGAGGGAATGGAAAGTCTCATCTTGGGAGCAGATGAGGCCGAGGCAGAGAAGTTGGGAGCAGGGAATAGCGTGGTTGCAAAAGTCAGGGAGGGGGGAGGTGAAGTGGAGGTAACTGTGTGAGTCGGGAGGTTTGTCGTAGACATCAGTCAATAGTCTGTCCCTGTGATGGAGACAGAGAGATCACTAAAGGGGGAGCTGCATCAGAGAGAGTGCAGGTGAATGTGAGGCCAGGGTGGGTTAGTGATGACGTGCATTACACCGATGAGTTCTGCACGGGTGCAGGAGGCAGCCCCGATGCAGTGTGTGATGTAGTGGAGAAAGAGTTGTGGGATGGAGACAGTGTACGTTGGAACAAGGACAAAATAGTGTTATTTACAATATTTCTACATGATTTAGACGAGGGGATTAAATGTGACATCAAGTTTGCGGATGACACAAAGCTGGGTGGCAGTGTGAGTTGTGAGGAGGATGCTATGAGGCTGCAGGGTGACTTGGATAGGTTGGGTGAGTGGGCAGATGCATGGCAGATGCAGTTTAATGTGGATAAAGGTGAGGTTATGCACTTTGATGGCAAGAACTGGAAGGCAGATTATTATCTGAATGGTGTCAGTTAGGAAAATGGGAGGTGCAACGAGACATGGGTGTGCTTGTACCTCAGTCATTGAAAGTAGGCATGCAGGTACAGCAGGCAGTGAAGGGCTTTCATTGCGATAGGATTTGAGTTTAGGAGCAAGGAGGTCCTACTGCAGTTGTACAGGGTCCTGGTGAGACCACACCTGTGGTATTGTGTGCAATTATCGTCTCCTAATTTGAGGAAGGACATTTTTGCTTTTGAGGGAGTGCAGCGTAGGTTAACCCGGTTAATTCCCAGGTTGGCGGGGCTAACATATGATGAAAGAATGGGTCGACTGGGCTTGTATTCACTGGAATTTAGAAGGATGAAAGAGGATCTTAAAGAAACATCAAATTCTTAACTGATTGTTCAGGCGAGATGCAGGAATGTTCCCGATGTTGGGGAAGTCCAGAACCAGGGGTCACAGTTTAAGAATAAGGGGTAAGCCATTTAGGACTGAGATGAGGAAAAACTTTTTCACCTGGAGAGTTCTCTGCCACAGAAATTAGTGGAGGCCAATTCACTGGTTGTATTCAAAATAGAGTTAGATTTAGCTCTTAGGGCTAATGGAATCAAGGGATATGGGGAAAAAACAGGAAGAGGATAATGATTTAGATGATCAGCCGTGATCATATTGAATGGCGGTGCTGCACGAAGGGCTGAATGGCCTCCTCCTGCACCTGTTTGTCTATGTTTCTATGTTTCTAGGACTGTTTGATGTAACTAATAAAAGGCCGGCACAGCTGGGGCCCATGCCATTGCTCATGGCTACACCTTTAACTTGGAGAAAGTGAGAGGTGACAGGAGAAGTGTAGAGGGTGAGGACAGGTTTGACCCGGCCTCTGGCAGCTCGTTACAAACACCCAGCACCCTTGGAGTGAAAACGTTGCCCCCAAGTTGTTATTAAACCTTGCCCCTCTCACCTTCAACCTGTGCTCCCTGGTTCTTGATTCTCCCAGCCTGGATAATCCCCTCATGATTTTATTCACCTCCATCTGCTGGACCCTCTATAAAGTGGATGCTCACAGTCTTTGCCAGTGTTGAGTCTAGCGTTAGATGACACTGTTTAAAAGACATTTGGGCAGGTTCATGGGCAGGAAACATAAGGACATGTAGATGTTGGTTTATAAAGGTCAGGCAGCATCTCTGGAGAAAATGGACAGGTGATGTTTCAGGTCGGGACCCTTCTTCAGACAGCAGACAGAGTGTGGTGGTGGTGGGGGGCAGAAAGCTGGAAGAGGTGGGGGAGGGTCTGGTGAGTGATAGGTGGATCCATGTGGGGGGTGGTCGGTAGATGGACAAGGGCAGAGATGAAGAGGCAGAAGTTGTCGCACAATGACAGTAGAGTTGAACTGTGTAACTGCAAGTCTTGCCCCTGGGACGCAGTGCTGGGCACAGCTCAGTCCGGGCACATTAACGGGTGAGGCATGGCCATGCAGGAGGCTTGGCGAGGTGTGGAAGTTGGGCGGGCAGTGGGAGGGCAGGAGATGACCAGAGTTCACAATATCTGCCTCCACCACCACCCCTGGCAATGCGTTCCCGCCCCCACTACTCTGTGTAAACCCTGTCTCTGCACATCACCATGAAACTTGCCCCCTCTCAGCTTATATCTGTGCCCTCTCGTGTGGACATTTTGCTGGGTAATTGGCCTTTGTACAATATCCCTGGTGTGCAGCAAGTGGATTTGTAAGTGGGATAACATGGAGCAAGTGTGAATGGGTGATCGATGGTCAGCAGCAGCTCGGTGGCTGAAGGGCCAGTGTCCATGCTGCATCTCCAAAGCAAACTCAAATAAATCAGCGTGGATCTCGTGCATCTTAATCTCCTGGATCAGCCTGGCTGGGGGCTTGATCAAGGGCCTTACACACCCACACAGACAACATGGGCTTGTGTGGGTGGGGTAGGATGTGTGTGGATGTGGTGTGTGTGTGTGGGTGGTGTGGGGTGGTGGTTTATATGTAGTTGGGGGTGGGTGCGAGTATGCTTGGGGTGTGATGAGGTGTTTGTGTGTGGAGGGGGTGTGCGTGCGGGTGTGTGTGTGTGGGGTGAGGAAAGTTTGTGGGGTTGTGGTTTGTGTGTGGGGGGTTTTTGTGTGTGTGGGGTGTGTGTGTGTATGTGTGTGTGTGGTGTGTGTGTGGGTGTATGTGGGTGAGGAGTGTGTGTGTGTGGGGTGTAGTGTGTGTGTGGGGTGTGTGTGTATGTGGGTGTGTGTGTGGGGTGTGTGTGTGTGGGGTGTGTATGTGTGCAGAGGGGTGTGGGGGAGTGCGTGTGTGTGGACGGTGTGTGTGGGTGTGTGTGTGAATGGGGGTGTGCGTGGGGTGTGTGTGTGTGGGGTGTGTGTGTGTGGGGGGGAGTCTGTGTGTGTGTGGGTTCTGTGTGTGTGTGTGGGGTGTGTGTGTGTGGGGGGGGTGTGTGGTGTGTGTGTGGTTCGTTTGTGTGTGTGTGGGGGAGGGTGTGTGTGGTGTGTTTGTGTGTGTGGGGTGTGTGTGTGGGGTGTGTGTGTGGGGTGTGTGTGTGTGTGTGTGTGTGGGGTGTATGTGCGGTGTATGTGGGTGAGGAGTGTGTGTGTGTGGGGTGTAGTGTGTGTGTGGGGTGTGTGTGTATGTGGGGGTGTGTGTGTGGGGTGTGTGTGTGTGGGGGGTGTGTATGTGTGCAGGGGGTGTGGGGAGTGCGTGTGTGTGGACGGTGTGTGTGGGTGGTGTGTGTGAATGGGGGTGTAGCGTGGGGTGT